>NC_057414.1:14877920-15027587 GCF_019320065.1 Cervus canadensis | reverse complement strand
TAGGTCTTTTGTTTCTTTAGGTAGATATACTCCTAAGTATTTCATTCTTTTTGTTGCAATGGTGAATTATAAAATTATTTTAAAAAAATAATAATAATTTTATAATTTTTAAATTGCCAAAAAATAATTATTGTATAAAGCCTGACAAATTCTCTTAGTTTTCCTTCACCCAAGAATATCTTGACTTCATTTTCTGAGGACCTTTTCACTGTGTATGAGATTCTTGGTTAACAGTTCTCTTCTCTCAGCCCTCAAAAATACTGTGCCATTTACTTCTGGTCTCCATGGTTTCTGATTAGAAATTCGTTTTAATTAAAATTGTTTTCTCTTTAGAGTTAAGGTGTTTTCTATTGCTGCTTTCAAGACTGTTTTGTTTTCAGTTTTCAGATGTTTGTAATACAGGCTTTCCCTGTTATCTAAAAGTAGAGAGTTCTATGAAACATTTTGCATGCCGAAATGGTGTAAAGCAAAGAAGCAATTTTTTTTTCATAAAAGCAAAAATTTTCTTCAGATTGCTTTCAGTTAGTGAAAACAGGTACTAATGTAGGTCTTCTGTTTTAGTGAAGTGGTTTAAAGTAAACTTATGAAAAGCAGGTGAAACCTGTGTGTAACAATACAGATTTCTTGGGTTTATCCTGTGGGCTTGTTCAGACCCTCAGGAGGTTTACAGGCAGATCTCTTTGAGAGCTTTTCCAGTACTAACCTCTCTCCCCTGTCCTTCCCAGAGTCCAAAGACGCAGCTCTTAGGTCCCTTGTTACAGTGTTACATGTTCCTGAGAGCTGGTAGATTTTGTTTTTAATTTTATTACAACTTTATTCTATATTGGAGTATAGTTAATTAACAATGTTGCATTTGTTTTAGGTGTACAGCAAAGTGATTCAGCTATACATATACATGTATCTATTCTTTTTCAAGTTCTTTCCCATTTAAATTGTTACATGATATTGAGCAGAGTTCCCTGTGCTATAAAATAGGTCCTTGCTGGTTATCTATTTTAAATATAGCAGTTTGTACAAGTCAACCCCTGACTCACAATCTATCCTTCCCCAACCTACCCTTCCTTCCTGGTAACCACAAGTTTGTTCTCTAAGTCTGTGAGCCTCTTTCCCCTTTGTAAATAAGTTCATTTGCATCATTTTTTTTAGATTCCACATATAAGCAATATCATATGATATTTATCTTTGTCTGACTTACTTCACTTAGTATGATTATCTCCAGGTCCATCCATGTTGCTGAAAAGGCATTATTTCTTTCTTTTTAATGACTGAGTAATATTCCATTGTACGTACGTACCACATCTTCTTTACCCATTCATTTGTCAATGGACATTTAGGTCGCTTCCATGTCTTGGTCATTGTAAATGGCACTGCAATGAACATTGGGGTGCATGCATCCTTTCAAACTATGTTTTTCTCTGGATATATGCCTAGGAGCAGGATTGCTGATTATATAGCAGCTCTAGTTTTAGTTTCTTAAGGAACTTCTATATTTTTTTTCATAGTGGCTGCAGCAATTTACATTCCCACCAACAATGTAGGAGGGTTCCTTTTTCTCTATACCCTCTCCAGCATTTATTGTGTGTGATGACAGCCATTCTGGCTGGTGTGAGGTAATATCTCAATGTAGTTTTGATTTGCATCTAATTTTTACTGTTGCTAAGCATCTTTTCATGTACTTTTTGGCCATCTGATGTCTTCCTTGAATATATGTCTACTTAGGTCTGCCCATTTTTTGATTGGGTTGTTTGTTTTTTCATATATAGAGCCACATGGGCTGTTTGTCAATTTTGGAGACTAATCCCTTGTTGTTAAAGTCATTTGCAAATATTTTCTGCCAGTTTCTGGGTTGTCTTTTTATTTTGTTTATGATTTCCTTAGCTGTGCAAAAGCTTTTGAATTTATTTAGGTTTCACTTGTTTATTTTTTTTTTTTAATTTTTTTTATGGAAGGATAATTGCTTTACAGAATTTTGTTGTTTTCTGTCAAACTTCACCATGAATCAGCCCTAGGTATACATATAACCCCTCCCCTTTGAACCTGCCTCCCATCTCCTCCCCATCCCACCCCTCTAGGTTGACACAGAGCCCCTGTTTGAGTTTCCTGAGCCAGACAGCAAATTTCTGTTGGCTATCTATTTTACATACGGTAATGTAAGTTTCCACATTACTCTTTTCATTTTTTAATTTATTTTCATTTTAGCTGGTAGATTTTAATTATTCTGTTTTTTCTGTTTTTCAGGTTAATGGTAACAGTAGTGCTCAGTGACTCTTTAGGTCACATAGCCTGCCAAGCTCCTCTGTCCATGGGATTCTCCAGGCAAGAATCCTGGAGTGGGTTGCCATTTCCTTCTCCAGGGGATCTTCCCGACCCAGGGGTGAACCTGCGTCTCTGTGTCCCCTGTATCAGGTTCTTTGCCCCTGCACCGCCTGGGAAGCCCAGGTGTTCAAGCTGGGTAGTCTCTACTGTTCATTGACTGTTTCTTCCATCTCCTCCATTCTGCTTGAGCTCCTCCACTGAGTTTTGATTTGATATTGTGTTTTTCAATTCTGAGATTTCCACTCAGTTTTACTTTGCATCTTCTATTTTTTTTGCTGAAACTTTCCATATTTTCTTCCTCCATTATGTTTCTGATTGCTTGCTGAATCATTTTATGATGGCAGCTTGAAACCTTTGTGGGCTCATTCTGACATCCATGTCATCTCAGTGTCCTGCACTGACTGTCTTTCCTCATTCAAGCTGAGGTCTTCCTGGTTCTTGGTATGACAAGTGAGTCTGAATATTTGGGGCATTGTATTCTGAGATTCTGGATGTTATCTAAATTTTATGTTTTGGAAGGCCTATTCTGACAATGTCAGATGGGGTGTAGCAGCATTCCTGCAGATGGTAGTGGAAGCTCCAGTTCTTGACTCAGCTTTTGCTGATGCCCAGGGAAGGGGCTCCTCATTACTGCTGGATGGGGCTAGTTCTGGCCCCCAGTAGTCTGTACTGATACCACCCTGGCTGAGAGGGGCAGGGTGCCTCATTACTGCTTCCTCCATGGACTCGATCCCCATTGTGGGGCAAAGGAGGAGGACCTCATTACCCCTCAGCTGTGGTTAATATCCTGCCTCTCCACTAGACCTCACAGATGCCCGCAGTGGAGAGGGGAAGGGATGCCTTGTTATCTCCTCCTCTGCTCTCCCCACTGGGACTGCTGGGGTGATGCCCCCTCCTCTCCTGGCAGGGATGAAAGTGCTTCTGTCTTGCTGCCCTACTCAGCCTTCCGGACACCACTTTGATGCAGGCTTTGGGTTGAGGCTGGAAATCTAGGTGCTCTGTCCACCTTTGCTGGTGTGGTTGGGGCGGGGATACAGTTCATGGTGTGTGACTGAATGAGTGTTGTTGTCTAAAAGGTTTCTACTTTGCTCTGCTGCCCTTGCTTTGTCTTCTGTGTAGAGAGAGCAGGCTCTGCTGGATTTTTTGTTTGTTTGTTTGGGCCCTTTGCTCTTTCAAGGTTGTCAGCTTTTTCAGCTCCAAGTAAGTGTTCGCCTGGGCTCCTGTACCAAAGTGTTATAAATTGGGTGACTTAAACAGCAGACCCAAAATTTGGAGTGCCTTATACATCTAGCATAGTGTCTTCAGTGAAATCAGGGCATTTTCTCCAAAATGAAGCTGTTATGTTTGGCCATTAAATCCTTTATTTCCTTAAGTACTCATATTTTTAATATACAATAGTGACTAAAACTAAATTTTCTAAGCTCTGAGACTGTTTTTGACTCACGTTCATTTTTGTAAACCACCGTATTGAAATATGATTGACATATAAAAACTGTATATGTTTAACATATACAACTGGATGCATTTGGAGATATGTATACACCTGTGAGGGTTTCCCAAGTGGCTCAGTGGTGAAAAACCTTCCTGCCGATGCAGGAAATGTGGGTCCAATCCCTGGGTCAGGAAGATCTCCTGGAGAAGGAAATGGCAACCCCCTCCAGTACTCTTGCCTGGAAAATCCCATGGACAGAGGAGCCTGGTGGGCTACAGTCCATGGGGTCACAGAGAGCCAGACATGACTTAGTGACTAAACAGCAACAAACAACAACAATGAAACATCTATGAAACCACCTATGCCATTAATATTTCTGTCACCTCTAAAAGTTTTCTCCCTCTCTATTTATTATTAATTGATTATTTTCAGAGCTTCAAGTGTGTGTATATGTAAGTATGTATATGTTGCTTACATATACATACATGTACACACACATATGTATACATGTTTATTCTCCCAAGATTTTCTTGGGTGCAACTCTTATTAATAAAAAAACTTTTGGTTCTAAACTAAACTTTTTATGTAGCAACTGAAGCCAAAGAGCTGTTTTAGTTTGGTTACTTTTATCCATCAAAGTCATTTGGGAATGACTCATCAAATAATTTATCTCAGTCAAGAGATATGTTTGGGATTTGTAATGGTTTGAAATCAAACAGTACTGATTTTTGGAAGATTTTCCTAAAGCTGATGAATATGAGGAATTTCAAAGCTGTTCTTGTCTTCAGAAACAAACAACAACAAGAAAGAAATCATACCAAAATGGGAAGAATGTTAGCTCAGTTCTTTTCTGTTTTGTTGCTTTAATGTATACAATTTTCTGATAGAGATCTGTTGTGTGCACCTTAAATACAACATATACAGTCCATGGAATTCTCTAGGCCAGAATACTGGAGTGGGTAGCCTTTCCCTTCTCCAGGGGATATTCCCAATCCAGAGATCGAACCAAGGTCTCCCGCATTGCAGGTGGATTCTTTACCAGCTGAGCCACCGGTGAAGCCCAAGATTGCTGGAGTGGGTAGCCTATCCCTTCTCCAGTGTATCTTCCCCAGCCAGAAATTGAACCAGGATCTCCTGCATTGCAGGCGGATTCTTTACCAACTGAGCTATCAGGGAAGTCCTAAATACAACATAGCATCTACTTAGCATGGGCCCTTTGGCCTCATCTTATATAATAATCTTTCAGGAGATTCAGTAGACCTGATAAAAGACACGTTGACCAGATAAGGGAGAAGCCTCATCCTTTATTTTCTGTGAAGTGCACAGAGCCCAGTACATTTTATCACTGATGGTTCTTCCCATGAGGAGAGCAACCGTATGGTTTCTGCGTGAGAAAACAAAGTCCAGGAAGCCACATATCAGGCTTCTCCTAAGCTAGCAGGGGTCTTGGTGATCAGTTGTCACCTATCACTGTTAAGACAAGTGTGGTTCAGTCTAGCCCCTTACGTCCTTTGCAGGGAGAGGAGGGTGCATCGCTTTGAATTGTTAGGGGCGGCCTCTGTCACCGGGTGTCTTCCCCAGAGTTGTATTGTTGTTCAGTCACTCAGTCGTGTCCGAATCTTTGTGACCCTGTGGACTGCAGCGCGCCAGGCCTCTCTGTCCCTTACCATCTCCTGGAGTTCGCTCAGACTCATGTCCATTGAGTCGCTGATGCCGTCCCATCATCTCATGCTCTGTGATTCCCTTCTCCTGCCTTCAGTCTTTCTCAGCATCAGGGTCTCTTCCAGTGCGTTGGCTCGTCACATCAGGTGACCAAAGCACTGGAGCCCTGAGTTTACCTGAGAGTATCACACTGGGTGGAATGTCTGAGGCAGAGACCCTTGCTGGGGTTTTGAAGAAGGAGAACCCTAGGCTGTGGGCAGCGTCCCTACTGCCAGCAACTGAACTCCAGGGAGTCACACGTCTTTGACTAAAAAACCCTAGACTTGGACGGACCAGGGCTTCCACAGATACATAAGGTCATTTCAGTGGCGACCCTGGTGAGCATCTGCTTTGGGGCAGCATGGCCTGGTAGAAGCAGCATGGACTTTGCAGCTCCATTGACTGGTCACGTTCCAGATATCTGACCTTGAGAGAAATCACTCAGTCTTTTAAGTTCAAAGTAAAGCGGGCCTTATTTTTATTCTTACTTTGTCAAGAAGGAAATGGCAACCCACTCCAGTACTCTTGCCTAGAAAATCCCAAGGATGGAGGAGCCTGGTAGGCTACAGTTCATGGGGTCATGAAGAGTCGGACACGGCTGAGCTACTTCACTTTCACTTTTCACTTTCATGCATTGGAGAAGGAAATGGCAACCCATTCCAGTGTTCTTGCCTGGAGAATCCCAGGGACGGGGGAGTCTGGTGGGCTGCCGTCTATGGGGTCGCACAGAGTCGGACATGACTGAAGTGACTTAGCAGCAGCAGCAGCATTCTTACTTTGAGGGATGATTATAAAGATTACATTGAACATAAAAAGCAACAATCATCAAAACTGACTCAGGAAGAAATAGAACACTGGAACAGATCTGTAAAAAGGAAAAACACTGAATTAAAAATTAAAATGTTCCCACAAAAAGCCCAGGCCTAGACAGCGTCAGCAGTGAACTCCATCAGATAACTGAAGAAGCAGTGCTAGTACTTTACAGACTCTACCGGAAAAGAGAAGACTAAAGGAGACTTCCCAGTTTGTTTCATGATGTAAAAAATTACTCTGATACCAAAGCCAGAAAAGAGATGGTGAGAAAACTGTAAACCATTGTTGCTTATGAATATAGACACAGAAATCCTCAACAAAAGGGTAGGAAACTGAATACAGCAAACATGTGAAAAAAGTACTTCATGATCAAGTAGAATTTATCCCGAGAATGCAAGATTGGTTCATCCTAAAGCAAGTTTATATACAATACTATATTGTGGTGGTTTAGTTGCTAAATTGTGTCTGACCCTTGTAACCCTGTGGACTGTAGCTCACCAGATTCCTCTGTCCATGGAATTCTCCAGGCAAGGAATACTGGAGCAGGTAGCCTTTCCTTTCTCCAGGGAATCTTCCAGATCCAGGGATCAAACCCAGGTCTCCTACAGTGCAGGCAGATTCTTTACCAACTGAGCCAGCAGGGAAGCCCAGTATACTATATTAATAAAGAACTAAAGCCACATGATCACCTCAATAGATTAAAAAAAAATGCATTTGACAAAATCTAACGTCCAATCATAAAAGCTTTCAACAAACCAGGAATAGATGGGAACTTCCTTAACCTAATAAAAAGCATATACAAAAAAAAGAAAAAAGCCAACAGCCAACATCATGGTTAATGGTAAAAGGCTGAAGTGTTTTTCATAAGCTCAGGGACATGGCAAACAATTTGCTTTCACTCTTTCAAGTTGGAGTACTGGAGTTTCTAGTGCGTGCAATCAGGTAAGAAAAAGAAAGAAAATGCACACAGAAAGGAAAGGAAGAAGTAAAAGCTATCTTTATTTAAAGACAATATGATCTTTATGTAGGAAATTTTAAGAAACCACACTCTGAGTAAATAAGCTCAGAGGGTCACAGATGGCAGAATTAATGCACAGAAATCGACCACATTTCTATGTAATAGCAATGAATAATACAATAACAGAATTAAAACAATTTAATTCACAATAGTATCAGAGAGAATAAAGGAATAAATGTAACAAAAGAACTCAAGACTTACATCCTGAAAACTGTACAGTGTTTCTAAGAGAAACTAAAGAAGATCTGATGCAGCAGTTAAGAATCTACCTGCCAATGCAGGAGACGCAGGAAAAGCCGGTTCGATTCCTGTGCAGGAAGATTTCCCTGGAGGAGGAAGTGGCAACCCCCTTCAGTATTGTCTGGAGAATCCCATGGACAGAGGAGCCTGGCGGGCTACAGTCCACGGAGTCGCAAAGAGTGGGACACAACTGAGCATGCATGGAAATAAATGGAGACGTATTTTATGTTCACTGATTGCTTGGATGACTCAATTATTAAGCTGGTAATTCTCCATAAATTGAGATTCAATACTGGTTGATTTGGAGAGAATTGTCATTTTAACCCCTATCAAAAATTCCAGCAGGATTTTTTTCAGGGGAGGCGGTGGGTATAAACTAAAAAGCTGACAAGCTAATCCTAAAACTTACCTGGAAATACAGAAGGCCCAAAATAGCAAAAGCAATCTTATAAGCTGGAGGATTTACACTTCCCAATATCAAAAAATACTACAAAGCAATAATTAAGACTATGTGGTGCTGGCGTAAGAATAAACACATAGATCAATGGAAAAGAATTAAGAGTCTAGAAATAAGGCCTTATATTTATATTCAGTTGATTTTTCAGCAAAATGTACCAAGACAATTCAATAGGGTAAAGAATAGTCTTTTCAACAAATGGTGCTGAGACAGTGGGATATCCATCTGCATGTAAAAAATGAATCTATACCCTTACACTATACAAAAATGTTAAACCAAAATGGATCATAAACCTGGTGTAAAACCTAAAACTATAAAACCTTTAGAAGAAAATGTAGGAGAAAATATTTGTGATGTTGAGTGGAACAAATATTTCTTAGATATGATACCAAAAACACAATCCTTTATGGAAAAAACTGATGAATTGTACTACATCAAAATTAAGAACTGATGTGCTTCAAAGGACACTGTTAAGAAAATGAAAACAGAAGCCACAGACTAGAAAAAATATATGCAAATCATGTATGTGATAAAGGACTTGTATCCAAAATATAAAAGAATTCTTATAACTCACTAAAAGGGGAATTGATTATAACTTGGCAAAAGGCTTGAAAAGATGTCACCAAAAAAGATATATGAATACTCAATAAGCCCACAAAAGATGCTCACATGGTTAGTCATAGGGAAATGCAAATTAAAACTAGCCTGAAATACCACTTCACACACTTGTGAAATGGCTGTCACCAAAAAGATAGAGGATATGAGAGAGGATATGGAGAAATTGGAACACTTAGATCTTTCTGGTAAGAAAATGGTGTAGCTACTTAGGAAAATAATTTGATAGTTTCTCTTAAAATTTAAATATACATTTACCATGTGAATCAGAAATTCTGCTCATAGGAATGTACTCAATGAAAACAAGACATACTCACACACAGACCTGTATGTAAGTGTTCTTAATAGCTTCATTCATAACAGCCCTGAACTGGAGACAACTCAAACGGCCATCAACTAGTGAAACAGTGGTTAAAGAAAATATGGTTTGTCAGTACAACAGAATACAATTCAACAACAATGAGAAGAACAAAATATCAATGCATGCTACCATATGAACCACAAAAATATACCAAATGAAAGAAACCAGATGTAAAAACCCACAGAGTATCTGAGTGCATTTATATGAAATGTCCAGATAAATCATACTGACAGAAAGTAGTTTAGTGGCTGCCTGGAGCTGGGCCTGGGAAGGAGTGATGGCAAGCGGGCACTAGGGATCCTCTGAGAGATGATGGGAATGTTCTAACACTGGGTTGTGGCAATGTTTTGCACAACTTCATAAATTTAGTAAAAATCATTGAGTTGTACCCTTGAAATGGATGGATTTTATGGCATGTAAATTATTAATAGAACTGGTAATGACTAAAATGAGCTTATATTACAGAGGTTGGCACATGGTCCCCAATAAATGATAGTCTGATCCCTTCAGGATGTATTTCATCTTCTGAGCTCAGACCTGATGCCTCAAGAGGCCGAGGACGGTAAATGCTCACAACTAGCGTTTACTGAGTACTCATCTTTGTAGCCTGGAGAATCCCATGGACAGAGGAGCCTGGAGGGCTACAGTCCACGGGGTTGCAGAGAGCTGGACACGACTGACCGACTAACACTCACTCTTCCAGACTCTGTGCTTCCCGCCTGCTTTAAGAATCAATCTCATAACAGTTCTCTGACATAGGTGGTAGTATGATGCCTGCTCTACAGGAAAGGAAATGGAAGCTTCGTTAAGGTCATGGGGTTGTGGCATGGAGAATCCCGTGTCCAGCAGATTTAACCCGGCCAAACGTCCTGGGACCCTTTAAAACCTAAGAATTCCTAGTCTGCTCGTGGGGCCGGCTAGGTTGTTCGGAGCATCTTCTTTGTTCTATACTCGGTCCTGCTGAAACTGTTGCTGTTTGAGGCCCGCTCTTCCAGGCTACCTGGCAGTTCTGCTGTGTGATGAGATTGTAGCTCAGCATAATAGTAATTGCCTGACTGGCCCTGACTCACGTTTCTCCTTGTCAATACAGTATACTAACACATATATACGGAATTTAGAGTGATGGTAACGATAACCCTATATGCAAGGCAGAAAAAGAGACACAGATGTATAGAACAGACTTTTGGACTCTGTGGGAGAAGGCGAGGGTGGGATGATCTGGGAGAATAGCATCAAAACAAGTATACTATCAAGTGTGAAACAGATCACCAGCCCAGGTTGGATGCATGAGACAAGTGCTCGGGGCTGGTGCACTGGGAAGACCCAGAGGGATGGGATGGGGAGGGAGGCGGGAGGGGGGATCAGGATGGGGAACACATGTAAATCCATGGCTGATTCATGTCAATGTATGGCAAAAACCACTACAATATTGTAAAGTAATTAGCCTCCAATTAATAAAAATAATTGGAAAATTAAAAAAAAAGACTGTGACTATGACCCCTCTCTTTTTATGAGGTGCCAAATTCTGTTTTTAGTGAAGTACAGTTGATTTTGGTGGGCTGCAGCCCCTAGGGTGGCAAAGAGTCAAACCCAGCTGAGCGACTGATCACACACGCACACGCATAGCTGATTTACAGTTATCTTAGTTTCAGATTCTTCTCTAGGTTATTATGAGATACTGAATTCAGTTCCCTATGATACACAGTCGGCTCCTGTTTATTTTATATATAGTAGTGTGTATCTGTTAATCCCATACTAACGCATCCCTCCACCGCCTTCCCCTTTGGTGACCATGTGTTTGTTTTCCATGTCTGGGAGTCTTTTTTGTTTTGTAAATAAGTTCATTTGTATCATATTTTTAGGTTCCACATATAAATGATATGGTATTTGTCTTTTTCTGTCTGACTTACTTCACTTAGTGTGATAATCTCTAGGCTCAACCATGTTACTGCGAATGGCATTATTTCTTTTTTTGACTGAGTAGTATTCCATTCTGTGTGTGTGTGTGTGTGTATGTGTGTGTGTGTGTAAAGCACATCTTTCTGTCCATTCATTTTTGATGAACATTTAGGTTGCTTCCATGTCTTTGCTATTACAGGGCTGCTATGAACCCTGGGGTGCTTATATCTTTCTGAACTAAGAGTTTTTGTCTTTTCTGTATATATGCCCAGGAGTAAGACTGCTGAATCATATGATAACTCTATTTTTAGTCTTTTAAGGAACCTCCATACTTTTTTGTATAGTGGCTGTACCAATTTACCTTCCCACTAACAGTGTAGGAGGTTTCCTGTTTCTCCACAGCTTCTCCAGCATTTATTATTTGTAGATTTTTAAATGATGGCCATTCTGACAGGTGTGAGGCGATGCCTCATCGTGGTTTTGATTTGCATTTCTCTGATAATCTGTGGTGTTGAGCATCTTTTCACGTGCCTGTTGGTCATGTGTACGTCTTCTGTGGAGAACGTCTACTTAGGTCTTGTGCTTGTTTTTGATTGTGTGTCTGTGGTTTGTTGTTGTGGTTGTGGCTGGGCTGTATGAGCCACTGCGACCCCTTTGGACCCAGTTGGAGGGTGGTGACGTGAGGTGGGGAGCCCCTCAGCACTGCTCACCAGGTTTCTGTGCCTCGGGCCAGTGTGCTGCCTCACACCTGCCTTGGGAGAACCTGAAGGTCACGTTTCCTCAGGCTTTTCCCTCGGCCCGCGGCCCATCCATCATCGTCCTCAGGCCACAGCACAGCCTCTCTGAGGAAGAGCCTTTCATCAGACTGGAATGGTTTACCCTTTAGGGTTCAGCTCTGGGTGCTGCTCCAGGCTGCGGGTTAGACAGTGAGACAGCTTCAGGTGCTAGCCGGGCCCAAATCCCTCTCACGACTGCTGCTGCATTCCTGGGCTGTAATGGTTCCTTTTGTTCTTTATTGGATTCCTATGAGACATTAGTTAACACGTGTAAGAGGAGCGTGCAGACGCTCAGCTGGTCCTGTGTGAGGCTGGGTATGAGTCAAGTCTCCCACACCCACCAGCATTCAGACCTGTTCACACTATTGTGCTCCTTTATGCAGCTGACAGTCTGACGTGGCTAGGAGTTTGTCTCGTATCTAAACTGCCTCAAACTTCCTCTGCTTTTTACCTTTGCGGTCCCCATGTCTGGATTCATTGCACCCTTTAATCACTGCTTCTCAAATACCTGCCATGACCAAGACCTGTGCTGGGTGCACAGAGGAGGCACAGAAGCCCTTTACTCCTCTTTTCCAGGAGCTTTCAGGCCAGTTGGAGAGACTGGAGGAAGTGTAAGGAGGAAATGTACATTCCCTGAGCGAATGGGATGGGGAGAGGATAACCCCACAGCACGCAGTCAGGTTAAGCATGGCGGAGACAGCGCAGGGATCCAGACAAACCCACCGCAGGGCAGGCCTCTGTTTAGGGAGCGAGGTGCCGAGAGACACTCTCCCACAGCGGAGGGCAGCGTCTCAGGACCGTGTCCTCCACTGAGCCAGAGCAGCGCTGCAGACATGATCCAGGGTTGGCTATCATGTTCACGGAAATGTGGGCGTTATCTGTGTTTTTCCAGCAGCCCCCACTCCCTCAAATTTGCTCAATTCTCAAACCAGTTTGCTCCTGGATAATTAAAAGTAAGGGCTTCCCAGGTGGCACAGTGATAAAGAATCCACCTGCGATGCAGGAGACATGGGTTTGATTCCTGGGTTGGGAAGATCCCCTGGAGAAGGAAATGGCAACCCACTCCAGTATCCTTGCCTGGAGAAGCCCATGGACAGAGGAGCCTGGCGGGCTACAATCCATGGGGTCGCAAAGAGTCAGTCAGACATGACTGAACACGTATGCACAATCTGTTAAGAAGTAAAAATATATATCTGGCCCACTACGAGGCCAAAGTTAACTCAAGTTCCACCTCCTCTTGGAGGTGATTCCCAGCGGTAGACGGCCTGATGGATCTTCCTCAAAGGGCCTGTGTCAGGAAGCATTTAACAAGAGGCTTCCTGTGTGCTGTTTGGGATCTGTCAGGAACCCTCTGGCCCTTATTGATTCCTGAATATTCAGGAATTAAGAGGAGAGGCACGCCTTTCCCGGGGCTGAGGAATACAGGCATTTCTCATTACAGTGATAAGTACCCTCTTCCTTTTTATGAGCCAAATGGTAAAAGGTGATCGTTTGCAACTCTCTCTCTTTGATAGGGATCATCTTATGTTTCATAAGTCTGGAATTTTAATCTTTGTCTTTGCTGAGAATAACCACCCTGTAAGACAGTATATATGCCCACGCCATGTTGATTAAAACACCTTTGCTCCATCAGAGCTTTGGTCCCTGTGTCTTTCTTTCTCTCTCTCTCTCTCTATTTCTGGCTAATTCCTTGGAGCGTGGAGGCCTGCTGAGCTCACTTTCTTTTCTTGCCCGGGATTCTAAGCCCCTCTCGAGAAGGCGCACTGTGCCTTCACGCACTGGAGAGGGCGCCTGGTGTCTATGTGCAGCCGCGCGAGCCCTAAGAACGGGACTCTATTGGCTTTCCACGTAGACCAGGGGATATCAGCCTCTTTCTCTCTCTTACTCTCGAACCACTAGGTTCCGGTCCATTAAAGGACCAACAAGCGCTATCAGCCTCTTTCTTGCTCTTACTTTCTTATCAGCGACTCCGGACCACCAGGTTCTGGTCCATTAAAGGACCAACAGGCCTGTGGCCCTCCTCTTCCTTCTCCATCATGTTGTAGCTCAATCATGGGCTAAACAGATTTTTTTTTTTATATTGGTTTAGCCTTTTCCTTTTATTATTTTTTAAATTTATTTATTTTTTAATTGAAGGATAATTGCTTCACAGAATTTTGTTGGTGTCACACAAAGGAGGTTATAACTACTCTTTGCTGATGAATAACAGGACCTCTGCCTTTTGTTCACTCCCTCCCACAGCAACACCTGGGGCAATTGCTCCTGGCCTCCCTGATCTGGGGAGCGGGGGAGGGGGAGGGGAGGGCAGAGGGGGGAGGGGCAGGAGACGGGTAAGGGGAGGAGGGGGAGGACAGGGGAGGTCGGGGGGAGGACAGGGGAGGACGGAGGAGGGGGGGAAGGGGGAGAGCAGGGAGGCGACGGGAGGAGCAGCAGGCAGGCCTCAGTCCTCTCCTTTCAATGTTCAACCAGAGCTGCTTGCTTTTTATCTCAACAGTGTATGTGTTGGGCCTCTGCCTATGATTTCTTTTGAATGTTGAATCCTGCTGTTAAGCAAAACCCATTGAAAACCACTGTTTTAAGAAACTGGGTATGAAGAGGTAAGCTGAAATAGTGACTTAAAAGAAGCTTGCTTTGCAAAGCAACTATACGCCAATAAAAAACAGACAAAAAACAAAGGCAAAGACAGAAGTTTGTGATCTGGAGAGGCAAGGGCACCGTCAGTCCCGGACACACTCCACGTTCATGCTCTTGACTCTGTCGTGTGTGTGTGCACGCTCAGTCGTGTCCAACTCTCTTGCGACCCCCTAGACTGTAGGCACCTCTGTCCCTGGGACTTCCCAGGCAAGAATGCTGGAGCAGGTTGCCGTTTCCTTCTCCAAGGGACCTTTCCAAACCAGGGATCAAACCCTGAGACTCCTGCATTGCAGGCGGATTTTTTTTTTTTACCACTGAGCCACATTGGAAGCCCCCTGACTCGGTTAAATTTTAAGATAATTGTCATCTAGATCTTTGTTTCCGCATGCAATTTCCAACCATGTGTTAACCCTGAAGAGAATGAAATGGCATTCAGACGTAGCATGTTTTAAATTTTTGCATTGTTTGCATTTGTATTAGGGATATAAAGGTTTTAGAATTTGTCCATGGACTGTTCTTTTCCTAAACACAAATTTTCTTTGCCTCTTCTAAAGATAACATTTCCCATCTTCTAAAGATAACACTGAAAAATACCCTTTGTGTCCAGGATAGAAATCACTCAGTAGTTTAAGGAATGATAACGCGGGTTGTTTTCCTCACGTGGAACTCTGTACCTGCCGATGTTCTGTTGTGAAATGTGGTTTCTGCGGCCACAGTGCTACTCACCACCTGCATGCTCTCAAGAGGTGACGCTGGAAAGTGGTAAAAGGCAGAGCCGGGAGTCAGAGGCTGGCGTTTCTCTCTTACTCACCATGATTCTACAGTAAGTTCTTAACAGCTTGAGTCCCAGGAACAAGGATACTAGCCTTGCTGACTTCCCAGGCTTGTTCTGGGTAGAAATAAATAATTCTCTGTGAAGCCTTTTTGCAAATATCAAGAGCTCTACAAATCCACGTGGCTGTGTCACTGAAGTGAACAGGGCTCTGCATCTCCCATGGCAATGACACTCATCTAAAGGACGTCGTGACTTATCTCTCTGTATGTGGAGATTCAGTTTCTTCAAAGAGAAAAATAACACTATAAAAGCTGTAGGGCTTACCTGGAATAATGAAACAAGGATTTTTCATAATCTTTATATAAATGTCATTTTTAAAGAAAGAAAAATGGATTATCACACTTGTTTATTTGTAACTTGAGTTTTATTGTTCACTACCATGCTATTACTCTTTTATACAGATGGAGCATTTGCGTTTTAAGTCCAAAGAATTTCTCATTCCTTTATTATATTTAAAACAGAGGTATTACAAAGGAGAAGGTAACAGCAATGCTTTCTACTTTATCTTATGTCCATGGAGTAATTAGTACATGAAGCATTAATCTTAGGCACATGTTTAAAGCGTGCAGACAGTATGTTCCACATCTTTTTGTGTTAAAACAGAAAGACATTACAAAGATGAATGCAGAAACAGTAAGCTATATGGTTTTTTCTAAAAGAAATTTTAGGATATTTACATAGTTTAAAATACTAAATATTTTTCATTAAAAAAAAAATCCTTGAAATTTCAAGCCTAGTACAATGGAGCTGCACTGCATCTGTTTATACTTAGAATATAGTAAAGCCCTTTCCCTCATCATGTGATGTTACAGAGGAAATGGGCTCCCGTACACATGACTAAAGTGGGAGAAAGCTGCATATTTAATTCCAGACAATTCCTTAGACTGGAGGGAAAAAATCTCTTTTGGAGTAGTCATGTTTATTTTACAGTAACTCTGTAGCTGAACAATTTATTATGTTAATACAGAAATACAAAGAGCTTTATCAAACAAAATACTTACTATTTTCTAGCTGCCTTACAGAAATGATTTACTCAAGAAAACAGAACAAAATTTCTCAGTTTCATTAATCAGCTTTGTAAATATTTTGCCAGAGCTTTGTTTCCTGGGGTGGGGGAAGCAAATAAAAACATTTAAAAGCTCATATGTGTCTATTTTGTTTTAGCTTGGTGTATTTATTAAGAGTAAATTCTGTGTGTCTTTGCAGTTCATCAATATGTGTATTTAGAAGTTTTTCAAGTTCTTTTGCTCGCTTCTCCTCCTCCAGAAGGAAATGCTGTGCGGCCAAAGAAGCCGGGAAGGATATATCTGGGGGAGACTAAAGAAAGAAGAAGAAAAAGTTAGATGAGGAACACAAGACCTTTTACAATCTTCGCATTTCTTGGTATGCTTCACCCCTGACCAACTGTCAAACACTGCAGCTCCGAATGAAAAATATATCTTAAGCTGAACTCTATACCAGTGTAATGCAGTCACTGCTAATGAGGTCCTTAAGGAATAAATTTAAAAACTGGCTTAAAAAGGGGGCTCATGGCTGCATGCAGTTAGCCAGGTGAGGCGGGATAAAAGCATGATGTTTGGTAGGAGGGTAAATATTGTCTGTCCAGTTGCAGCTGAGATCACCTCAGTGACGAGTGCCGGGTTGCACCCTTCATGTGGTGTGGAAGTGCTCAGTTAACTGTGACCTGTCTAGTGCTTATTTACACACACACAAAATGTGTGACTGAGGAATAAAGAGCAATGATAGATAATTTTACAGTGCTTCGTTCAAAATTAATGTTTTAGGTTGCTTAAAAAAATAAGTTGGGGAAATTTTTACTTTTGTTTTTTAGTTCTGCAGCACCCCCAGGCTCTTCTTCAACTTTTTATTGGGAGAATTGGGATTTTTATAAAGCCTAAGAGGAGTCCACGATCTGTATGCAGGTGAACTCTTACAGGGAACCTAGTCCACAAGCCTGGTCTCTGGCAGGGGTGCATGGACTGGGGTGGAGGGCGGTGGCGTGCAGCCAGCTCACGGGGCAGCCCCAGCGCAGCTGCCGGGCCAGGTACCACATCTTCACTCCAATAGCATATGGCAGTCTGGGGCCGTGGGACGCCGCAGTTGATCTGGTAAATACATTCTTTTTAATACTAAGGAGGAAGGTCAGAAGTAGCTAGCATTCTTCTGGGACAGACAACAGTACACATCTGCGTTCTTGCCCCAACATGATGTTTTATGCTAACGATGCTGTCATAATACACTCTGGAGGAGCCTGGATCAGCTGGACATTCCAAAGACTGCAGATATAGTAACACGAGCGTTGTGCTAAGACATGATGACCAAGAACTGGTAAGCATGCTGAAGGCTCGGAAAGACAGAGGTACTTCAGAGAGTTAAGAGGGAAACCCCAGAAGCAATTCAGGGCTTGACACTCTGTTTGTAGGTGTCTGGAGATATGGAGCATGTCAGGACATCTTTTTAAGCACAAATTAAAGTACCTTGCATTTCTTATCACTATGAAAGAAGCAGAAAGCTTGGTAGGTCTCTTGAAGTTTTGGAGGCAGCATGTTCCACTCAGGAGGAATAATCTGAATCATTTATTATGTGATACAGAAGGCTGTTTTGTTTGTTTGTTTTTAAGAAGGGCCCAGAGCAAGAAAGGGCTCTGCAGTCAGTTGGGAGTGCGGCACAAGCCGTCTTGCTCCTTGGGTGAAATGACTTAGCAGATTTCATACTAGAAGTTGTGGTATAGAAAAATTGTGGTAGACTCTCTGTGAAGCCTCTGGCCAGTTTCAAAGGGAAAGCTGTATTACAATCACCTGCAGCAGATCACTATACTGTTTGCAAGACCGTTCCTGTGATGCTCGTGAGCCCTGGCTGAGACAGAGCACCCAAGAAACAGACAGGATGACTTGGCCTAGCCTCTGACGTGGCTATTCCCATGGAGTTATGCATGGGTCCACCTGCACCATCTACCTGCACTCAGGGTCACCTAGCGACTGTTCCTGCTGAGTGTCTGATCTGCTTGCAATAGAGACCAAAGCTGAGCTCCTGATAGGGCACCATCCAAGGAGACCAACCAGACTCTTGATGGCAAACAGATTACATCAGGTCCCTCAAACCTTGGAAAGGGCAGAAAGGGCAGTATGCCATCCTTACCAGAACTGACGTGTACCCTACAGTCTGTATCTCCTGCCTGCAGGGCTGTGGCCAGCACCACTGTCTGAGGGCTCACAGAGGAACTGGCGGATTGACCTGAGATCCTGATGAATAATAAACGAACGTACTTTACAGCAGAGGAGTGTGGCAGTGAGGGCATGATCAGGTGTCCACTGGTTCTACCACGGATGGCATATTTGTCCTCAGAGGGTGCGAACCTGATAGGCTTTCTGAAGGCACCGCTGAGGCGTTAGCTTGTCAACCATGTCCTATGAGCACGGCGAGCCATTCTTTAGGACATGGTGTGGACTTTAAACCAATGGCTGTCACAGGCTACTGCGTTTGTAACAGTGATCTGGGAACAGAAGGGAGGACGTAGGAATGGCTTCACTCCCTGCTCACCCTCCTGGAGAATCTGTACCTTCTCTCTCTCTGTCTTTCGGCTCTGTTGGTCTACAGGTCTTCAGTGTCAGAGAAGGAATGCCTCTCACTGAGTGAGACCGTGGAGTCTCCACAAACTTAAAGCTTTGGCAGCATCTAGTCACAGGACTCTTCATGCTGACAGGTCGGAGGCACAGAAAAGAGGTGTGCTACCGGCAGAGGTACCTGACCTGAGCATCATTAGGGGCGAGGCTGTTACTACACGGGGGCAGGGAAGAATACGTCTGGGACTCAGGCAGTCCACGGAGGGGCTCGCTCAGTGGTCTCCTGCCCAGTTTTAAGTACAGATGCAAACCACACCCTGCTGAGGGCACAGGAACAACCGCTTACTCCATGAGTGAGCTGGTCCGGGTGGTCCAGCCACCGGGACCAACAGGAGTGTCGGCTGGTGGGGAGGAGATCTAGAGTGGGTGAGGAGACTTGAGATGGCATCAAGGGCTACAGGTTGTTCCACTGACCCCCCTCCTGTAAGTTTCCCCAGAAGTCATGACCAGTCAGCATCTTGGAGAAGCTAGGCCTGAATGGAGTGAACAGTGTGAAGAGAACATGGGTCTGAATGGTGCACACAGGGGAATGGATGCTGCCCGTGTGTACCCAGACCCTGCCACCAGGCTGGCACGTCTGTCTTCCAGCTGCCCTGGGTTTTGGTGCTAACAGCTCACAGGTGGCCCCGTCTCTGGAGATCGGCCTATGGCTGAACTGGAGCCTCCTTCCTCACCTGGGAAGTTTCAGTCCCCCCTCTTCTCAGGGGCAGTGACTTATTGACACGGGGGTACAAAACACCAGTGTGGAAGACGGTGGCGTAGACAGGCCCTGAGCTCACCTCCTCTCACAGGCATACCAGAATCACAACTGTCTGCAGAGCAACTATCATAGAAAAGGACTGGAATCTATCAGAAAAGATCAACAATGAAGATGTAAGAAGGAACCACAGCAAGACAGGTAGTGGATCCGTGACTTAGTGAAATCTCACACCCCCCGGGGAGTTGGCGCACACATAGGAGAATAATTAAACTGCAGAGGTTCTCCTACAGCAGAGAGACTCCTGAGCGCCACACTGAGATCCCCAGCCCAGGTTACAGTACTGGGAAGAGGAGCCTCCAGAGCATTTGGCTTTGAAGACCATCAGGGCTTACTTGCAGGAGCCCCACAAGATTAGGAGAAAAAGACTTCACTCTTAAAGGGCTCACACAAAATCTCACGTGTACGAGGACCCAGGGCAAGAGCAGTAATTTGATAGGAGCCTGGGCCAGATCTACCTGTTGGCCTTGGAGAGTCTCCTGGAGAGGCAGGGAATGGCTGCAGCTCACCCTGGGGACAAAGACACCGGTGTCAGACAC
Organism: Cervus canadensis; assembly: GCF_019320065.1. Classification (NCBI taxonomy): domain Eukaryota; kingdom Metazoa; phylum Chordata; class Mammalia; order Artiodactyla; family Cervidae; genus Cervus; species Cervus canadensis. The sequence continues at coordinate 15,007,571 of NC_057414.1, read as the reverse complement.
ATTGGGGAACATTCAACTGCACGAACACTCTTGGCAGCTGATATCTTGGGTCATTAGCGCCACGACCTGGCCCCACCTAACAGCCTCCATGTGACAGTGCTGGGACACTTCAGGCCAAACAACTAACTGGGGGGGAAACACAGCCCTACCCATCAGCAGACAAGCTTCCTAAAGACGAAAGGACACACAGCCACCTGTGGATACACCTAGACAGGGTCTGGACCACCAGAGGGCCAAGACCCAACTCTACCTACCAGTGGGCAGGCATCAGCCTCTCTTTCTAGAAAGCCTGCACAAACCTCTAGACCAGCCTCACTCACCAGGGAGCAGACACCAGAAGCAAGAAAACTATAATCCTGCAAGGCACACCAGACCTTCCTGGGACTAGCCAGCCCTTGTGGGATCACTATCAGGCTAACACAACCTCCAGACACCTTAGTCCCCATACTCAACTGTATCATGAACTGCCTGCCCCACAATGATCTGAAATGAGCTCTGGGATCCCTGGGCCCTGCAGCCAGACTCCAGGAACTGGGTCTGCCTGACAGTAGGTGGGCACTAACCCCGGGATCTGGCTTTACCTGCCAGTGAGTGGGCAAGAGCCTCAGTGTTTGGGACCCTGATCCTGCCCACCAGCGAGCCAGCACTAGCCCCAGCCTCCTTCGGATTCCACAACCAGGCACTTCACGACCATGCCCTACTAAACAGCAGCCAGCACAATCTGCACAAGACAGGGTCTGGCAACCAGCCAGACAAGGGCCTGACCAAGCTTCCTGGACCACCCACACACCCTGCCACAGGAGAAGGACCCATGCAGCCCTCTCAGGGGGAACCTCTAGCTTGGGCGACAACAGGGGGGTGCACTGCTCAGACGCAATACGACGCCTTCTCCAAGGTCAAGCAATGTTAACTGATCTACTGTATGCATGAAAATACAAATAGCAACTTAGACAAGATGAGCTGGCAGAGGAGTATATTCCAAATGAAGAAACAAGATAAATCTTTATAAGAAGAACTAAGTGATGTGGAGATAGGCAATCTACCCAAGAAAGAGTTCAGAGTAATGATCATAAAGATGATCAAGGAACTCTGGAGAAGAATGGATGCACAGAGTAAGAAATTAGAAATTAAGAGTTAGAAACTATAATTAACAACCAAACAGAGATGAGTTATACAATAACTCAAATGAAAAAATACACTACAAGGAATCAATAACAGAATAAATGATTCAGAAGAATGGATCACTGAGCTGGAAGACAGAGTAATGGAAATCACTGCTGTTGAACAGAAAACAGAATGAAAAGAAATGAGGACAGTTTAAGAGACTTCTGGGACAATATCAAGTTTTGCATTAAATATTAATATTTGCATTAATATTAATATTTGCATTAAAGGAGTCCCAGGAGGAGAAGAGACAAAAGGGACCCAAGAAGATATCTGAAGAGATAATTAGCTGAAAATCTTCTGAGCCTGGGAAAGGAAATAGCTACCCATGTCCAGGAAGTACAGAGACTCCCAAACAGGATAAACCCACAGAGTAACACACTAAGACACACAGTAATCAGAATGAAAAAATTAAAGAGAGAATACTAAAATCAGTAAGGGAAAAGCAACAAATAAAATGCAAGGGAATTGCCAAAAGGTTATGAGCTGATTTTGGAGCAGAAACTTTGCAGTTCAGAAGGGAGTGGCAAAATATATTTAAAGTGGTGAAAGGGAAAAACCTACAACCAAGAATACTCTGCCCAGCAAGGCTCTCATTCAGATTTGATGGAAAGATCAAAAACTGTAGACAAACAGAAAACAAAAACAAAAAACTTTGTAGACAAACAGAAGCTAAGAGAATTCAGCACCACCAAAGCAGCTTTACAAACATTAAAGGAACTTCTTTAGGTGAAAAAGGCCATAACTAGAAACAAGAAAATTATGGAAGGAAAAATCTCACTAGTAAAGGAAAACATAAAGCAAAGGTAGGAAATCACACACACACAAAGCTAGCAGGGAGGTTAAAGGACAAAAGTAGCAAAATTATCTATTTCCACAACAAGCAGTTAAGAGACACACAAAACAATTAGATATAAAAATGATATTAAAAACGTGGTAACTGTGAGGGAAGGAGAGTACAAATGCAAGGCATTTTAAATGTGTTTCAAATTAGAGATCAGCAACTTAAAATATTTATATATAACTATATGTAAGGACTGCTATACCTACATATATAAAACTATATATATATACACTGCTATACTAAAACCTCATTGTAACTACAACTGAAAAATCTATGATAACAATACACACAAAAAAGAAAAAGGAATCCAGCCATAACAGTAAAGAGAGTCATCAAATCACAAAAATAAAGGAAATAAAAGACCTACAAAAACAAATCTAAAACAATTAACAAAATGACAATGAGTACATACATATCAATAATCACCTTAAATATAAATGAACTAAATGCTCCAACCAAAACACACAGACGGTCTAAATGGATCAAAAGATCCAAGATCAAAAGACTGGCATATTGCTGCCTATAAGAGACTCATTTTGGATCTGGAGACACATAAAACCAAGAGTGGGGGGATGGAAAAAGATATTCTATGCAAAAGGAACTCAAAAGAAAGCCAGAGTTGTAACACTTATATCAGACAAAATAGACTTTAAAATAAAGACTCTTACAAGAGACAAAGGACACTACATAATGATCAAAGGATCAATTCAAGAAGTATAACAACTGTTAATATATATACACCCAACATAGAAACATCTCAATATATAAGGCAGACGTTAACAGACATAAAAGGAGAGATGCATAGTAATACAATCTTCCAACAACACAAGAGAAGACTCTACACATGGACATCACCAGATGGTCAACACCAAAATCAGACTGACTATATTCTTTGCAGCCAAAGATGGAGAAGCTGTATACAGTAAGCCAAAACAAGACCACGAGCTGACTGTGGCTCAGATCATGAACTCCTTATTGCCAAATTCAGACTCAAATTGAAGAAAGTGGGGAAAACCACTAGACCATTCAGGTATGACCTAAATCAAATCCCTTATGACTATACAGTGGAAGTGAGAAATAGATTTAAGGGACTAGATCTGACAGACAGAGTGCCTGATGAACTATGGACAGAGGTTCATGACATTGTACAGGAGACAGGGATTAAGACCATCCCCAAGAAAAAGAAAAGCAAAATGGCTGTCTGAGGAGGCCTTACAAATAGCTGTGAAAAGAAGGGAAGTGAAAAGCAAAGGAGGAAAGGAAAGATATTCCCATTTAAATGCAGAGTTCCAAAGAATAGCAAGGAGAGATAAGAAAGCCTTCCTCAGTGATCAATGCAAAGAAATAGAGAAAAACAACAGAATGGGAAAGACTAGAGATCTCTTCAAGAAAATTAGAGATACCAAGGGAACATTTCATGCAAAGATGGGCTCAATAAAGGACAGAAATGGTATGGACCTAACAGAAGCAGAAGATATTAAGAAGAGGTGGCAAGAATACACAGAAGAACTGTACAAAACAGATATTCATGACCCAGATAATCACGATGGTGTGATCACTCACACTCACCTAGAGCCAGACATCCTGGAATGTGAAGTCAAGTGGGCCTTAGGAAGCATCACTATGAACAAAGCTAGTGGAGGTGATGGAATTCCAGTTGAGCTATTTCAAATCCTGAAAGATGATGCTGTGAAAGTGCTGCACTCAATATGTCAGCAAATTTGGAAAACTCAGTAGTGGCCACAGGACTGCAAAAGGTCGGTCAGTTTTCATTCCAATCCTAAAGAAAGGCAATACCAAAGAATGCTCAAACACAATGGCACTCATCTCACACGCTAGTAAAGTAATGCTCAAAATTCTCCAAACCAGGCTTCTGCAATACATGAACCGTGAACTTCCAGATATTCAAGCTGGTGTTAGAAAAGGCAGAGGAACCAGAGATCAAATTGCCAACATCTGCTGGATCATTGAAAAAGCAAGAGAGTTCCAGAAAAAAACATCTATTTCTGCTTTATTGACTATGCCAAAGCCTTTGTGTGGATCACAATAAACTGTGGAAAATTCTGAAATAGATGGGAATACCAGACCACTTGACCTGCCTCTTGAGAAACCTGTATGCAGGTCAGGAAGCAACAGTTAGAACTGGACATGGAACAACAGACTGGTTCCAAATAGGAAAAGGAGTACGTCAAGGCTGTATATTGTCACCCTGCTTATTTAACTTATATGCAGAGTACATCATGAGAAATGCTGGGCTGGAGGAAGCACAAGCTGGAATCAAGGTTGCTGGGAGAAATATCAACCTCAGATATGCAGATGGCATCACCCTTATGGCAGAAAGTGAAGAAGAATTAAAGAGCCTCTTGATGAAAGCGAAAGAGGAGAGTGAAAAAGTTGGCTTAAAGCTCAACATTCAGAAAACTAAGATCATGGCATCTGGTCCCATCACTTCATGGCAAATAGATGGGGAAACAGTGGAAACAGCGTCAGACTTTATTTTTTTGGGCTCCAAAATCACTGCAGATGGTTATTGCAGCCATGAAAATAAAAGACACTTACTTCTTCGAAGGCAAGTTATGACCAACCTAAACAGCATACTAAAAAGCAGAGACATTACTTTGCCAACAAAGGTCCGTTTAGTCAAGGTTATGGTTTTTCCAATGGTCATGTATGGATGTGAGAGTTGGACTATAAAGAAAGCTGAATGCTGAAGATTGATGCTTTTGAACTGTGGTGTTGGAGAAGCCTCTTGAGAGTCCCTTGGACTGCAAGGAGATCCAGCCAGTCCATCCTAAAGGAGATCATTCCTGGGGATCATTCCTGGGTATTCAATGGAAGGACTGGTGTTGAAGTTGAAACTCCAATACTTTGGCCACCTGATGTGAAGAGCTGACTCATTTGAAAAGGCCCTGATGCTGGGAAAGATTGAGGGCAGGAGGAGAAGGGGACAACAGAGGATGAGATGGATGGATGGCATCACCAACTCAATGGACATGAGTTTGGGTGGACTCCGGGAGTTGGTGATAGACAGAGAGGCCTGGAGTGCTATAGTTGATGGGGTTGCAAGGAGTCGGACACAACTGAGTGACTGAACTGAACTGAACTGAATAAACCTTAAAAGCTTTTTCACAGGAAAGGAAACAATAAAGAAAATGGAAATACAACCTACAGAATGGGGGAAGATATTTGCAAGCAATGTGACCACAAAGGCCTAATTTCTAAAATATCCAAGCTACTTATACAGCTCAATGACAAAACAAACAAAAATCCAAGCAAAAAATGAGTAGAAGACCTAAATAGACATTCCTCCACAGAAGACACACAGATGGTCAACAAACACACGAAGAGCTGCTTAATATAGCTAATTATCTGTTGTTGTTCAGTTGCGAGGTCATGTCCATCTTTTTGTGACCCCATGGACTGCACTGCTAATTATTAGAGAAATGCAAATCAAAACTACAATGAGGTACTACCTCACACAGGTCATAATGGCCATCAACAAAAAGTCTACAAATAATAAATGCTGGAGGGGGTGTGGAGAAAAGGGAACCCTCCTACACTGTTGGTGGGAATGTAACGGTGGAGCCACTGTGGAGAATAGTATTGAGATTCCTTAAAAAACTAAAAGCAGGGTTACTATCTGATCCAGCAATCCCATTCTTGGGCATATATCTGGAAGAGATGAAAACTCTAATTTGAAAAGATATATGCCCCCTAGTGTTTATAGCAGCACTATAACAGTTACAACAGTCAAGACATGGAAGCACCTAAATAATGAACAGATAAAGAATATGTGTCACGCATCTATATACATACACACATAACACACACAATGGAATATTACTCAGGCATAAAAAAGAATGAAATAATCCAATTTGTAGCAACATGGATGGACCTAGAGATTATCATACTAAATGACGTAAGTCAGACACAGACAGATGTCATATATCACTTATTACTGGAATCTAAAAAAATATGACATAAATGAATTCATTCAGAGCAGAAATAGACTCACAGACAGAAAACAAACTTGCAGTTATCAAAGAGGAAAGTGGGAGAGGGATAAATTGGGAATTTGGGATTAACAGGTACAGACTACTTGTGTAAAATAAACAAGGACCTACTGTTTAGCACAGGGAACTATAGTCAATATCTTGTAATAACCTATAATGGAAAAGAATCTAAAAAAAAAATAGACATGCATATATAACTGAATCACTCTGCTGTTCACTGGAAACACTGTAAATCAGTATACTGCAATAGAAAACAAACAAACCCACACTGGCCAAACTTCTTATCTCCATGGGAACCAACTCTTTTGTGCAATCCATGTTCCAACTCCTGGTGAGACCAGACTAAACTAATCTCTAACTAAGATCTCATCCTTATCTGGCCTTCCTCCCCTCCGCTAGCCTGCTTCCCTCATTGCTTCTGCTGAGAATACTCCCTTAGTAAATCACTTTTACAAGAATCTTCATCTCAGGTTCTAGGAAACCTGACTTCAGACCGATCATCTCCTAGATTCTGGCTCGAGTGAGTGGATGACATCAATGCTAGTTATGGAGGGAGAAAGGAAAAGACAGTAAAAGAGGCCCATTAAGGGTAATGTCTTAGTTACTTTTGATTCCCCAGATTCTAACATAGGTTCTTGCACAATGCATGCTTTCAATAATTTTTTGAATTAATATGTTAATGAAGGAAATATATTCAACTCTGAATAATGCTGAGTTAGAGGTGACTTGGGACACAGATTGTCAAGTAGACAGTGGGATATATCAGACCCAATCTCAGAAGACAGGTGTGGACCAGAGAGGTATATTTGGAAGTTATAGGTAATAATTAAAGCTGTGACTCTGACTGAAATCATCCAAGATCTGAAAATAAAAGAAGAGGAAGAAATGGAAAAGTGGAATCCTGGGGAACACTTCATTTTAGGCACCCACTCCCACGGTCACGTTCTTGACACTGTCGTCAGTGATAACTGCATTACTTACTAATAGAGATTTTATGTAACCCACCTAGTATGCTTCCACTGACTTAGTCTAGGATTCCCACTCTCTCAAATCTCTCTCTCTCATATCTCCCTTTTCTAACTATGCTCACATTCCATATGATAGCCATTCAGCAACTTGTCCCTCCCTTTATCCTAGCTCAATGCTAGACACAGGGTAAAACTCAGGCCTAATTAAACTGCTTGCACCAAGCGTGTACCTGAGCGGCTGAACGCTGGGCGAGTGAATGGAGGAGAAATTACATTACACAGGGACGAGTTTCACTTAAAATTCATGAGCGCAAATTCACACGGTCAGTTAGCATGCCCGGCCGTTCTCCTGCGCTTCCCTGTATGCTCACTTCCTTAATCACGGCCACGGAGCCTTGCCTCTTTCTCAGGACCTCACCCCTCCGTGCCACTAGCACTTAGAGCCGTAGTTTAAGCCACACTCTGTTTCAGAGACCCTTCCTTCTACCCACACTGTGGATTCTATTCCGTCTTACCTTCTTAATGACCCTGCTTCTACAAATAAACCTCACCCCTTGGGTCCCACTCCACCTCTTTCACCACCAGACGTTCCTCTCTCTTTACAGATTCCCACTGGAGCACTAAACATTATGGTCTAAGGTTTGTCTTGGGAAAGCTTCTCCATTTACACTCTTCTAAGTATTATCATCTAGTTTGATAGATTTAAGTATCAGTCTCATGCTGATTAAAATGCCCCTTTTTTATTTCGAGCTCTGATCTATTCCTTGAACACCAGATTCACATATCCTATTGCTTGTTTAGTTTGCATGTTTAGTAAACACTTAAGTTTAGATGTCTAACCTGGAAATAATGAATTTTCTCCATTAATACTGCTCCTTCCTTGTCTTCCACATCAGAGAGTGGTGCTACTATGTACCTGAGGCTCAAGCAGAGATCCTAGGAGTCATCTCTGAGTCTTTTCTTTCCCTCATTCTCCACAGCCAATCCACTGTCAAGTCTCATTTGCTCTCCAGAATATCTCCTGGATCCAACACCTCCTGGCTCCACCTCCACCATCTCTTGCTTCCACTACTGAAATAGCCTGGCAGTTGTTCTCTCCACTTTTACCTCTGCCCATCTATAATTTCTTTATTTGGTAGTCAAATGGATCTTCAAAAAATTTTAAAAACAGATTATATTCTCTACCATTTGCAACTTTCTCATGGCTTCCCATTGCTTTAAAATAAACTCCTAATAGCTTCCCATGGCCTACTGTCTCTACAGATCTGGAGTTCTCCTGCCTATTTCTCTGTCCCTATTTCATTATATACTTCTTAGCTCCTGACCACTCACTTCCCCTTTTCTGGTTCTCAAACTTAACAAACTTTGTTTTGCCAAACAGATTTGCCCCAGTCATTCCATCTGCCCAAAACTCTCTACGTACAGATTTTTGCAAGGCTGGATCCTTTTTATTTAAGTTTCAACCTAAATGTCCCCTTCTCAGTAATCATTTTCCTAGCCACTTACCCTAAAGTCATCCCCCACATTGTCATCACTTCCTATCACATCATTTGCTATCTTTTCATCAATTTTTATAGTATTTATAACTTTTTGATTTTTTAATTTGTTTCTAGTCATTAACTGTTCCCTCTTTTTTGAGATAAAATTCACATAAACAATAACCATCTCAAAATGAACAATTTGGTGTGGATTTAGTATAGTCACAGTGTATTAAAACCACAACTCTATCTAGTTTCAAAGCATTTTCATCACCCCCAAAGGAAGCTGTACCCAGCAAGCCTTGCTCCCTGGCTTTCCCGGCCCCTTGTACTCCTGGAAACCACCAATCTGCAATCTGTTTTAATCAGATTTACCTTTTATGGGCATTTTTATGCAATATATAACCTTTTGTGTCTGGCTTCCTTCAGGTAGCATGATATTATCCAGGTTCATCCACGTTATAGCTTGTATCAGCACTTATCTCCTTTTCATGACTGAATAGTCTACGGTGTATACATACTACTCTTTATTTATCCATTCACCCACTGATGGAGTTCCCCTCTTTTTTCACCAGACTGTAGACTTGTCTATCTCATCAATGAGTGTTTAGAACAGAACCTGCCATATAGTGAGTGCTCAATACATGTTTACTCCATCAGTGACTGAGGGGATGATAAACACTAGTAGTTAAGGGGCACGTACAGAAGGGAGAACCTTGGAAGCAGACCGGGAAAGAGTGATCAGAAAGGCAATGGGAGAATCAGTGGAGAATAGTGTCTGAGAAGTCAGAGAACACGCTACCAAGAGAAGAAGATTAAGGAAGATGAGTTCTTTAAACTGTCTATTTAATTAACAACAAGGATGTCATTGGTGGTCCGAGCAGGAACAGCACTGATGCAGAATAAAGAATCCAACAGTGGATGGAAGTCACTGGACTCAGAATGGCAGTCTGGGCTGTGTCTTTCAGAAGCCTCCAGGGCTGCCATCACAGCCAAAGATCCCCGTGCCCAGACCTACAACAGTAGAGAATTTTCTTTCCTGGATGACTCTGTAGTTATGAGCTCCTCAAGTAGTAATGTAGAATTTTAGAGGTGGAAAGAAATCCAGTGTTCATTAAGTTATACAACAGACACTCTTGCATGTCTTTTATGTGCCTACTAGTGCCAGCCATTATTTTAGGTGCTAGGGTTAAAACAGTAAGCAAAAATAGAAAAAAATCCTACTTTAATGGAGCTTAAATTCTAGAGGAAGGAGGCAAACAAAATATGTTATAATAAAGTGCTATGGATAAAACAAAAAACAGAATATGGTGAGGGAGGTGCTACTGTAGGGTAGTTCCTCAGGTGCTTCTGATGAGATGATACTTAAGCAGAAACTAATCATCCTAAAGTCACCTGATATTGGAACAGTGAAGTCACATCACGTGCATGCTCAGTCATGTCCGACTCTTCGTGACCCCATGGTCTATAGCCCACCTGGCTCTTCTGTCCAGGGAATTTTTTAGGCAAGAATACTGAAGTGAGTTGCAATGAAGCCTTTGGCAATTTATCACTTTTTCCCCCCCTCCTGCTGGGTTGGAGTATATGTTTACTTTGGAGTCCTTAAAAAGAGTTTTGTTGATACAGAACTTGCTCTTGGAGGTTCCCTTAGCTTAAATGTAGAAGTTTATTTACTTCATTGTTATGGAATTTTATTCTGTTCAGATAATTTTGGCGTTTTATGTTGCGATGAAACAAAAGAGCATTGCTGGGCTTTCAGTTCAGTTCAGTTCAGTCTCTCAGTCGTGTCCGACTCTTTGCGACCCCAGAGACTGCAGCATGCCAGGCTTCCCTGTCCATCACCAACTCCTGGAGTTTACCCAAACTCTGTCTTTTGAGTTGGTGATGCCATCCAACCATCTCATCCTCTGTCATCCCCTTCTTCTCCTGCCCTCAATCTTTCCCAGCATCAGGGTCTTTTCCAATGAGTCAGCTCTTCGCATCAGGTGGCCAAAGTATTGGAGTCTCAGTTTCAGCATCAGTCCTTCCAATGAACACCCAGGACTGATCTCCTTTAGGATGGACTGGTTGAGATCTCTAAAACTTCCAGAGTTGATGGTTTTAAGTCTTCCTCTTCCACAACAGCTTAACTACTTCTTACTACCAGCAGCTTACTTCTTTCTTACCAACAGCTTCTTACTACCAGCCTCTCCCAAAGCAGCTGACAGATTCCAGAAAGGCAGAGAAGTATTCATGGCTCAAACATTTTCTGTTGTTGTTGTTGTTGTTGTTGATATTGTTGTTTGTTTTTATCATTTGTACCCAATATTGGTATATCATGGACAGGCAGTGAAAAATTACATAATACACTTTGAATACTGTGAAGGTAACTGCAAGAGCACTACTAGTTTCTGATGTAAAAAACCTACATATCTTTGAAAAATGTGATTATGTTCAATAAATCAAATCACAAGGTAGAAAATTTCAGCAAAGAACTGGAAACTAAAAAAAAAAAAAATCAAATGAAAATTCAGGAACAGAAAAAAAGTTAACCTACAGTATGAGGCTACTTGCTCAAGGCTGGGGGCAGTGGCTGTTTATGCACAGACAACAACACAGGAAAGAGAACCGGGGTGCGGAATTTAAAACCTTTCCCACCTGTTTTACGAGGACAGCATAATCGGGCACCAAAGCTTGACAAGGATAACAATGAAACGTTACAGGCTAATTTCTCTCATGAACATAAAGTAAAACTCTAAACCAATATGAACAGATCAAATCCAGTGATCAAGTGTGGATTATTCTAAGAATTCCAAGTTGGGTTAACAATCTAACATCAAGAAAAAAAAAAACCACATTAACAGATCAAAGGAGAAATTATATGGTCATTTCAACAGCACAGGAAAAAGCAATTGATAAATTCAATACCAGCTTGTGAAAACAAATATAGCAACCTAGGAATAAAAGGAACTTCTTAATCTTTTAATAAGGAACATGCAAAATATTTACAGCAAAATTATGCACAATGGTGGCATATTGAATGTTTTCCCTTTGCAATTGAAAATGAGAGAAAGATGCTGGCAATATCACTTCTACTGCTTTACATTTACTAGAGGTCCTTGTGTACAATAAGGCAAGAAAAAGAAAAAAAGGTATAAAGATTTGAAAGAAGGAAGTCTAGCTATCATTATTTTGATTCTGAGTATAGAAAATCCAAAAGAATCTATAGAACTGGAAAGCATATATAAATCTAATTGAATACTTCCATGGGAAACAGAACTGAGGTTGTTCCTTGCATCATATGCAAAAATTGATTCCAGGTCTATAATTAAGTAAAAAAAAAAAAAAGAGCCAAAGCTTCCAAAAGATAACAGATAATATTTTTATAACTTTGGGACAGGCAAAAGTTGTAAATAAGACACCAAAAATATCAAGCATAAAGAAAAATATTTATAAGTATGAACATATTAAAATGAGGAACTTCTGGTTATCAAAACATTCTATTAAGTGAGGAGGCAAGTATGAATGGGAGAAGATATTTGCAATACCTATAATCACCAAAGGGTTTAAATCTAGAATATACAAAGAACTCCTATAAATCAATCAGACAGTTCAATAGAAAATTAGACAAACAGATATCAAATATCAAAATAGTCAATAAATTTATGAAAAGGCACTCACCTCATTAGTTTTCAGGAAATAAGAATTAAAGTCACAATAAGATGTTACTACCCACTGACCATGGGCTTCCTAGGTGGCACTAGTGTTAAAGAACCTGCCTGTCAAACGCAGGAGATATAAGAGATGCGGGTTCAATCCTTGGGTCAGGAAGATCACCTGGAGGAGGGCATGGCAACCCACTCCAGTATTCTTGCCTGGAGAATCCCATGGACAGGCGCCTGATGGGTTACAGTCCACAGGGTCGCAAAGAGTCAGATATGACTGAAGCGACTTAGCATGCACGCATGCACCCACTGACCATAAAAGTTAAAATTAAGACCAATGTAGTTAAAAACTGTTGGAAAGAATACAGAAAAGGAGAATACTCATAGACTACTTGTAGAACTGTGAACTGACTCAAACAGGAAGAGAGCTTGACAGTAATGCTGAAGCTGACCTTGTGCGTATTCTATGACCTAGCAACTCTGAGTGAGGCGGCTCAGTGGTCAAGAATCCACCTGCCAATGTAGGAGACATGGGTTTGACCCCTGGGTCGGGAAGATCCCCTGGAGAAGGAAATGGCAACCCACTCCAGTATTCTCACCTGGGAAATCCCATGGACAGAAGAGCCGGGCAGGCTACAGTCCACGGACTTGCAAAGACACAACTTAGCAACTAAAACAACAACAATGACCTAGTAATTCCATTCTTAGGTATAGATCCAATGGAAACATGTACACATGTGCACCAAAGGACACTTACAAAAATGTTTTTAGGAAAAGTATTTGTAGTCACCTCTGAATAGGAAGTAATTCAAATGTATGTCAATAGTGGAATGGATAAATTGTATCATTATGGATAAGGGTATCATTATATATGGTATTTATATATAATGTAATACTAATAGAGAAAAATGGATAAACTACAGTCAACAATATGGATACTGACTCTTATCTAACAATGTTGAAACAATGGTGGGAGAACGAGTCCATACAAAAGAGCACACGCAGCATGATCCCATTTATCTAAAATTTACAAATGGCTACAGCCAAGTTATGGCCTTAAACGTCAGGACAGTGGTTATCTTGGCGGGAATGACTGGAAGGGCGTGGGAAGGGGGCCTCTGGAACACTGCTAACGCTCTGCTTATCACCTGGGCATAGCTGCCCTTCTCTGTTACCTTTTCAATAATTCATCAAGCTGTCCAGTTCTGATTTGTGCATCTTCCTGTATGTATGTCAGAGTCAGTAAAAGAGATTTTTTTTAAACAGTCACAAAAGATCACTTGTAGCTCTTTAAAATATACAGATCTTTGAGGGTCATGGAATGTCCAGAAGTGGCTTGCATATTTAAAAGTCACCAGTAATTTCAGCCTGTACTTGAGGTGAAATACTTCACGAAACATTATGGATGCTTTTTCTTCTATAGATAGTCACAGCTGAATTACTTGCAGACCTATCTTGGAGTCCTATTCAAAGAGCAATATATTTTTTTAAACTACTGTGTACACATCAGTAATATCAGTATCAGTGTAAGAGTATTCATTCCATAAAGGAAAAACGTAGTAACCAACAATCAGGAACTCACCATGGGGAATACCTCATCATCACTGACCAAAGGGCTGGTTACTTCTTTGGTCTGAAACGGCAAAGCCGGAAGTGGAGGTGTGGCACTTCTGCTTGGCTCACGATCGTGGCTAAATCTAAGAGAGAAGGGCTCGGTGTCATTACTGTTCTCAAGGACACCTGCTTATTTATGGAGCTAAGAATTTAAATGTCTCCAATTTCTAACTGTGAGGAAAGCACAACAAAATATTTGGACTTGTTATCTGGGTATTACTTTGAAAATAATTTTGCTAACAATTTCAATTCCACTTAAAAGACTTAGAACAATTAATAATGAAGCAGGAAACTTTCGTAATTGTTAAAAATATTCTGCCATTCTTATTGCCTATATGGTTTCTCTTTCTGTGTTTTACTGTTTTGTCTCTTTGCTATTTAATTAAATAACATTAAACCAATTTGAGAAAAATTTCGAAGTAGCTACCACGGCTGCCCTTAACAATTCTAAATAAATACTCTTTTTCTATTATCATTTTACTTAACCTCACTGGCTTTCTTAACATAATCATTCTTCTCTTTTTTTTGACACTAGAATAAGTCTCTGTACAATAATAATAATTCTAATTTCTATAGAGCTTAATACTTTATAGTATGTTTTCAATTTACATCATCTCCTAAACTCCTCCACACTTAGTTGTATGACCTTGAGCAACAGGTAACTATATCTACTTGTAACTTTTTTTCATTTATAAAGGGTTGTTATGAGAATTGAACTCCACAGTTTGATGAAAAGCACAGTACAGACTTTGTTGTTTATACCAAAATATAGGGTAGAAGATTAGACTGAATAAAATGCCAGTGGGATTTTAAATTTTGGTGTGCTGACTAAACAAATGAATAATAAAATAAACAAAAAACCAACTTACCCTAAAATTTTACACAAAAAGGTCCTAACTGTATGGGCTGTTTGGAACTAAATAAGTATCTTCTCTGAACCCATTCATGAAAATGGGGTTTAATCAAAATCATCAAAGACCATGGAAACATAAAAATCCTTTCAATGTATTTATTTTTACTAACAATTCAAATTCTCTACAGGTATTAATTAACCATTTTCAAAGTCTTCATATTTTAACTTCACACCGTTCAAAAAATTTACATTATTTTTCTCTGTTCTTATCCAAAGACTATCTATATAGACTTCTTTTATTATGCAAACATTTTCAAAGCTATGCATACAAATAGCAATAAAAGTTAAGTGAGGCATCTGTAAATTAGTACATAAAAACAAACAAAATATGCTTTCCATTTTTACTTATCTTGAAATAGATCTTTTTTTTAATCCATTCTTCCAAACCATAATTACCATGGAAACAGAACAGCAAATTAAACTGAAATAACATGGTTTATGATGTGCAAAATAAAATGAAACATCCCACAATTCAAATAGAATTATAACAATTGCCTTGTACATCTGCATAGAATCTTCAGCTGAACCTTTTAATCTGAATGAGTCCATTTATACTTCAAAGCACAGTGGAAAAAAATAAGATAATTATAGAAGTGGTTCAAGAAATATACATCCCTCTGTAATCTCAATTATACAGAGATTTCAGGGAAAGTATTATTTGCCCTAAATTATCTAAATAATTATCTCAATTATCCATTTTGCTTTGGATGTATAGATACAACTTTATGATCTTAATTACTAAAATTTATATATGAACATTTTCTTTATTGTAAGGTCAATAAAGTGCAGAGAATGAAAGGAAAGACTACATCATGAAGCAACGCACTTTTGCTTTAAATCATCTTTGTATCTGATAGAAAAGTTCTTCTAGATTACAGCTATTCAAATACTTCATAAAACCACCTTGCAAAAAAATGCTAAGTATATCAATTTAAAAGCTATCTTAAAAATTATTTCAGAAAGCTTTTACTACCATCTCACAAGCTGGTCTATTCAATTAGCTTTTCCATAGACCCTATTCCAAGGCCCCTCCTTACTTGGCCAGGAGGGCAGAAGCCGGCGTCTTTGTTGGAGAGAGCTTTACCCAACTCAAGCCGGCTTGAGAGCCGAGTCAACCGCACAGTCTACAGCCAATCCTGGCCCTCCATTAAGTTTACAAGCCTCCCTGGGCTACATACAGCATGAAACGGGATCCCTTCACAAACTAAGCTAATTTACCACTTCTGGCCTCCCCTTCTAACACTCCACATGACACTCCCTTACTCCATGCACTACCCATTATTTCCTAGCCTGGAACTCTTCAGTTCACTATGTTTTTCTCCTAACTGAGCAAGACCATGGTGCAAAATGGACTCAGCTTGCTTTTTTGCTTCCAGGTAAATAACTATTCATTCCTTGACAAGGGATCCTGTAGAGTGATTATGACAAACCTGACTTTGTGGTGTTTTAGTATTAGAAACTGTTAATTTGCTGACTAGATCTGAAGCAATTTTATTGATTAGCTTGTGATTACCAAAATCTTTCCAGTACATGATATAATTCTTAAAGCCATATATTCAGTTTTAAGTATGAACTGTATATAGAGAGAAAACTCCATACACTACAAAACTGATTTGCCATTAAAATTATATGTTATATATTAATAGTTATATTATATATATAATAATATATAATTATATATTATAAACTATATTATAACATATAATATATATATATATATACTTTTTTTTTTGGACAGGAAATAGCATTTATTGGTGAGTGTGATTAAGGAGGGAACAGAGCTGATGCTCATGAGTGCAGGGCCCGCCATTTGTCCAGGGGACCACGATTAGGGATGTATTTGACCCCACAGCCGTCCGGGATGAGTCATATATATATATTTATTTATAAATTATATATATATAATTTATAAAATAAATTATAAAAATTATAATATATATTATAAAATATAATATAGTATATTAATAGTTATATATTAATAGTTCTGGATACCACTATTCTAAGTTAGCTTGTAAATGATCCTGAAGTCTTAAAACTCTGATTGAATTCTAAAAGCGTTGAAAACATTTCCTACCTCATTGCCCGATTCAGTTTCACCTCAGTCACTAGCCTTGTTTGTGTTTCTGGTCCCATCACACTGCTTGCAGGATCTCAGCTCCCTGACCAGGGACTGAACCTGGGCCACAGCAGTGAAAGCCTGGAATCCTGACCATAAGGCCACCAAGGAACTCCATTAAGTTTTTTAAAGTGCTGAAAAACTTTTTCATTGGAAAATAAATCCTTTCAAATATCCTAAAATGCTTCACATTTTAAGTGGATGAGCACAAAAATCTTATCACTTCTAATAGGAGTGAAAAACAACAAAAACTTAGTTAACTTCCAAGTAGACAAAAGATTATTTTAGTAATATATTATACAAATCTTCCTCAGGCAAAAGCAAGAAGGGGTTAAAAATTAGACTACAGATTTTAAAATGTTGTGGAACATTATGTTCATATACCTTTATGTAACAGCTTTTTCCTTTCTAAAATACTTTAATAAGACCTTATTGCATTATCCATTGATATGTAAATATGACTGTGTGCTTTTTGACTATTTTCTTCCTAATAAATACATACAGCTTTTAGTATTTGACTTCACTGAGCTGTGCTGTGAGGGAAGGAAAGGACACTGCCTTTTACACTTGCTAAAATTAATAGATATGTGCTTTACAGGTCTCCACCAGTGAATTCACAGTGTCCTTGCCTCTCAACAATTCTTTCCCCATAGTGGGTTTTACATGGTACTAATTTATTCAGAACATTTGAAATGCTGTTTTCTTTTTTAAATCAGGTCACTGGAGAACACTGAAATCAGACAAGCCATTAAAACAAATTTAATGAAACTTTCAACAAATGAGACTGGCAGGACACAGGGCTCTGCGGTAGGAACCGTCGCCCGAGCTGCTTATTAAGACAGTCTCCTGCTGAGCATTTTACCTCTTACACCGCTCCGTGTCCCCTAGCGCCTTGCTTCTGCTAGGCACTCAACACATTCTGTACTGCCCCAGCAAGCCAAATAATAAAAACACTCTTTAAAAACAGGAAAAGGCAGAGCAACTGTCTTTTTGTTTAAGCAATAACATCTAGTACCTTCACCTAAGGCTTTCCAAGTTCCCAACAAACAAGAATAGGAAACAATGTTCTGCATTAACAGGGATGCAGTACAGGCCAGTGGCTGGAGAAGATATGGTGAAGACCCTTCATAACATCACCAAGGTCCTATTTTTCTCTTACGAGAGAAAAACTATATAGAAGGGGTGGGGATGAGACCCATGGAGAAATGAATCCTTGGGCAGAGAAGCACTTTGTAAAGGGTTTATTCTGTATTAGAAATTATATTCTTACCCCCCAAATCAAGGCTAGCTTCTTCTGGACAGATTTTCAGTCACACTGGCCAGTCCGCATGGGGACACTCACCAGAGAGCTGCCCTCTGGCTGGGGCGCACGCCCCTCATCCTCCCCACATCCCTTGGACTCCTGGGGCACGGCCCGAACATACCGCCCCTGGAGCTGCGCCCCTGGAGCAGGCTTCTCTCATTGCCTCCCCTGACCACCTGAAGGGCGATTAGTTCAGCACTTCTGAGTGCCTGCTGTTTCTTACACTGGGTTAGAACACATCCTCGGGGCACACACAGGGCTAGGGTGGTGACAGCGGGGGAGGATGTACCACACGCACGGGGATGCTGAGCAGACGTGTCGAGCACGCCCCTGGGCTTATGGGCTGTCTAGACTGGGCTGCTTGGTGAGCTGGGCATCACCCTTCCCCAACAGCACACTATCTTTAGAGGAAATGTCAGATTCAGCCATTTGTTTATCCACCAAAATATACTTTTTAGGTACTGCGAGTTGGAGAAGTATTCATATTATTGTAAATATTAACAATTTTGTTAGAATAATAATATCAATGATAATGTCTAACATTTAGGGAATTAAACATTTTACAAAGAAATAGGTTTCCTCCTGTAATCCTCAGAAAACCCTTATAGTTATTATCCCTGCTTGTCAGATGGGAAAATAAAGGTTAAATATTTGAATTCCCCAAAGCTGCAAGTATTAATTATTTGTATGTGAAGTTTTCATGCTAAGTATTATGAGCTTTTAAACAAAAGTTGTATTGATGTTAGGTCTGGGCCCATTGATTCACCATTTCTCAGCACCATGGAATGTTAATAAACTTGATATCAAATAAGTTTGGGGAATATTGCACACCATACCTGTTCCTGGAAACTCACAAAGTAATTAGCACATTAATGGCTTTGCAAAATCCTGTAGAAAAGAAACTTGTTTGTTTTGCTGAGCATTTTCCAGTACTGGAAAATGGTGAAAGGACTCCAGAGACAGTTCTGACTCCAAACATATTTTATTAAAGTTGAAGAAATTAGGCAAATGTTAAGGCTGATGTATTTACTTAAATTTGAAAGTAAGACATTTTAAAGAGCCTGGGGATAATGTAGGCAGCAGGTATTGATTTTCCACATGCTTCTCTTCACTCAGAGAAGACCTCTCTTACACATCCACAGGTTCTTGCCTATGAAACGACCGCAGTTTGTCACCACTGCTAGAGTGTCACTATAAAGTGTACATATATTTGAAGTTAAGCCAGACATGCTATCTTCCTGTATTCCTACATAAAAAAAGAGATTACTTTTGCATATTCTGTATGCCACATCAGGTTCTAAGAAAGCTCTGAACTGACAAAAATTCATTTTAACAGTCTACTCATTTCACTGTTATCCTTTGAAAGCTACTGAGACCATAGAATTTCATGTATCAGTGTATCTAGACTATGGAATTGTCCCCATAAACAAATTTTAAGCAGCTGAAGGGAAAGTGTATAAAATTACAATTTGATTATTTAAAAACAAATTTCACTTGAATGTTTGTACATTTATATCCTTATGTAAGTGGAGCCAGCATACCCATCTTCATTTTTACCCCATTTTTATTTGGCTTTGATAGGCATACCTTCCTGCTTCTTCATAGGTATTTTGATTAGCCCATGTTGATTTTCCACTGGCATGAAGTTTTGCGAGATCATTTCGGAGCCTTTCATTCTCGTATTCCAGTTTGTTAATAGATGTATGCCTTGAATGTTCCCTGTTAGTGAAGTCTACACTCTAGAGAATAAAATAAACTATCATTGAAAAAATTGTTACTTACAAGTGACGCATATTTTCTGTGCATTTGCACACATGTTGGAAAGACCCTTCTATGTAAGGTGAGGCGTGTGACTTTACTCCTGTGTACCTCCTAAATGCCTCTCTTCACCCCCACCTTCTCACAACGCAGGTCCTCAGTGACGGCTGCCACTGAACACTTCACAAGGAGAGGGATGCCCATGCTCCAGTACAGAAGAGGCTCACTGCCTGCATTACTGTTCTCCGTAGCTAGAACAAATTGCTAGTTTTAAGACTTTCTGTGTTAATACTGTACGCCTCCTAGTGCTAATCGATTAGTAATGGAACTAACATTACTAACAATACAAAAGAATTAACATATCTTTTAATTTTAAAAGATTTTTTTTTCACATTAAAGCAATATATGTCATTATAGAAAATCACATATCAACCCCTCACTGTTGGGTGATATGAAAAATTATATATTAATTCCATATGATGGCAGTCTGATTCTGGACCATTCTATACCAGGATCACTAGATCCTGGATGAGACCGTGCCAACAACACACAGTCTTGAGCAATGCAGCATCATGAAAAAGTTTCACTGTCTGGTATGGGCAACCCAATGGTTAATGTAATAGAAGAATAAGAAACATATTTAAATCACAACATGAAAAATTTAGAGCAAGATTAAAGATTTCTGATGCTCTTTTAATTAAATGCTGTAAGAAGTTTTTTAGGGAGAGTCTAAACTTTTCTTCTCACAAAATTTTAAAAAACAGGATATATTCTGACATGAAAACTCATGAAAATGCTTTAAACAACCCCATGAAGTCCTTTATAATAGAACAATGATTTGAATACCCATGAATTATGTAGTTGCTGATTAAACAATAGTTCTCTGCTTTCAGAAGATCAATATTTTAGTACAAAAAGCATAACATGAGTAAAATATCTTTTTGAAGCTCCAATTTTCTATGTTTAAAAACTCGTAAGACTATAGATGACTATGGCTTAGAACTGCCATTTTTAAGTTTCTAAATTTAAGGCTTTGAGTGCCATTGCATATGGGCTGGCATGTGATAAAGTCACTCAAAAATTTTTGACTAATTGCACATCTAAAATTATTCATATACTATATTAATATAAATATTGATAAATAAGAATAGAAATGTATATATTAAGCATTAAAAATGCTTACCTGTTTTATGTTTTGCTTCAAAGGACAAATCTGTTCATTAAAACTTCTGTTTACTGCCTAATTATTATGTGTGTGTGTTAGTCACTCAGTAGTGTCCGACTCCTTGAGATCCCATGGAGAATAGCCCAGCAGGCTCCACTGTCCGTGGACTTCTCCAGGCAAGAATACTGGAGTTGGTTGTCATTCCCTTCTCCAGCGTATCTTCCCAATCCAGGGATCGAAACTAGGTCTCTCACATTGTGGGCAGATTCTTTACCATCTGAGCCACCTACACTATACTTTTATAGAAGTTTATAAATCTTTAGAAAGGTCTACTTTTGAATGGAAAAAAAATGCCCCAGGAGGTCAAACATTCTCAAAACAATATTGGCCAATGTGACCTTTGGGAAAGAAGGGTCATTTAAGGTATTTCTCTGCTTGTTAGGCCCTTGCCTTTAGTATATGTTAACTTTGCTCATTTGAGATATACTAGTACAGATAAAAAAGTAATCTATAATCTGCTTTAAAGGAGACAGGATTGCTTATTCTAAAATTTGAGCCCATTTGTGATAAATATAAAGAAGGCAGACCTAATACAATTTTCCTCTCCAAAGGAGAACACTCATGGGCAGATCTGTTTGAAAAACAATCTTGGAAAAGATTCAAAATTTCACTCCTAAAAAGACATCTCCTAGTCAAAATACATAACTCTTGATAGTCTCCTGCTCTGTTACAATTTCATTCAAAAATTTCATATAAAATTAGATTTCACCTGTGACTTTTCGGCCCAGTGTTGGTTTAAAGTATTTAAGAATGATAGTAATGATTTTTTTAAAAACCCACAATTTTCTAAATGTACCATAAGTAAACAAATGTTGTAAGTATGACCTGAGAGAATTACACAGGTGATGGATTTATACAATTTGTATTTAAAAATATTTTCCATTTTCCTGGATAGCATTTTTGGTGCTCTCTCATTTCATTTTTTTTCTAAATACTTTTCCAATGATTTCAAAAATACATCCTCCAGTAGATGGTTATCATGTGAAAAAAGGCACTGATTAAACTTTACCTATGTATTGTTGATGGGTTCTTTTTACAGGCCCAATCAATTTCTTATTCCCTACCCCCACCCCCCAAACTTTAAGGTTTCATAGTTTTAACTGACTTTTCTTCTTGAAATGGTGAAACCTCATGCTGTCTGTTTACCTGGACACACAGTTGGGTTACTGAACTGTCTGAATGATAGTATTTTATAAGAGTACTTTTTCTCTTAAACAATAGACTAACAAAGTATTTCTATAGAAGGGCTGACTTTAATCATGTTTTAAAGTTAGTATATTAATTTACAGCATGTAAATGAATGTTTTAGATGCTTAAAGTTAGTCACAAAATCGTGTCCAACTCTTGGTGATCCCAAGGACTGTAGCCCACCAGGCTCCTCTGTCCATGGGGATTCTCCAGGCAAGAATACTGGAGGGGGTAGCCATTCCCTTCTCCAGGGGATCTTCCCACCCAGGGATCAAATCCGGGTCTCCTGCATTGCAGGCAGATTCTTTACCAACTGAGCTACTAGGGAAGCCTTTTAGATGCTTATGAGGGTACTAATTTTTTAGGTTGTTATTTTATTTAGCAAACTGTATGGATAGTGAAAGGCCAATTAGTCTTAAAAATTACTGTAAGTTCTGAGTTCTGACTAAATCTAATTTTATAACACCTTCCCTAAGTGAAAGAAAATTTAACAAATACAAATATAAGTCTAAGTAAATATGGAATCACAAAAAAGCCTATCATGATAAACTTGATTCTTTGCTAATTACCCAGGAGCAGAATAAAGATAAACCCCTCACTTTTCTCTATATAGTCAAGCTTTTGCACAAATCCATGGAAAACATCTTTTTCAAGGCAACAAACAAACAAAAACACACCAAAAAATATCCAAATAAACCAAAAACCTCTTGCTAATTCTGGTATGTCACTGAGACCAGAGTAAAACTCACATGCCAGGTGGTTAGTTCCATTAGTAAATTTTGCAAAGGAAAATGGGGGTTGTCACAGCCCCAGGTGTGCAATAGGTAAAGTACTGAGTGCAAGACTGCTGTTTCTACTATTGGGTGGGTGTGAACTTTCAACCTTTTTTCCCTAAGTGTAAATAATCAGGGAGCTTCACACTTAAGCAGAAAAGTTATCAAAGCTCTAGTAATTCAGAAATGACCTACCTTCATATCAATAATTCCACTTGTCTAGGAAGGAAAAAATAATTGTTAATTTTAATATTATAGAAATACTACATATTTAGAAGACTTAAAAATAATGATGTAAATATTATGGTTTTTATTGCCTGAGGTAAAATTTCAGCACAAATTATTTAATTATATGCTTACTTATTCATTCCAATTATTTTAGAGAGAATTAACTATCTAATTATGGGATATTAACACATAACAGATATGAATTTTCTTTATGAAATCTTTAAACTATTAAGTGGTAAATAAATGACATAACAGATTATAGCTTAAAAGACACAAGAGTCATACAGAACTCTTTTTTATTATTCAGTAGACACTTGAGATTTTTCTCTTAGGACAATGGCTTGACTATGTTAGTTAGCAAAGTTAATTCCAAATCTTCACATATAAAAAATGGAGAGCAGTTATAGTCAGCTTCCTCTATGGGGGGAGCATGTTCAAGGTGGCATAGCATAGCATAGTATGAAGACCCTGAACTCAAACTATAATAACTCCATACACAGCAACTACTTATGGGAACAACCTGAAGACTAGCAGAGAAGATTCTACATGTCTAAAGATATCAAGAAGGAACCATAACGAGATGAGTGGAAGGGGTGGACTAAGAAGGGTGTAGTCAGAATCACATCCCTGGATCAGCAACTCTCAGACTGAAAGAATACCACCACTGCAGACATCCTCCCCAAGCAGCAAGGGACCTGAACCCCACATCAGGCTCCCTAGCCTGGGGGTGTTGTCCTGGGAAGATGAGCCTCTAGGATGCCTGGCTTTGAAAACTAGCAGGCCTTACCTTTGAGGAAGCCAGAGGGCTACAGGGAACAGAGACTCCACTCTTAAAGAACACACACACAATTTCTCATGCTCTGAGTCTCAGCACAGAGGCAGCAGTTTGAAAGGAGCCTGGGTCAGATGGACTTGCTCATCTTGGAGAGCCTCCTGGAGAGGGGCGTGGCAGCTAGGACAACCCTGGGGATGGAGGTACTAGTGGCAACCATTCCTGGGAGCTTACTCTACCACATGCACACCAGCACTGACAAGCACCATTTTGGAGACCTCCCTTTAGCCTCTTTGTGCCAGAGGTTACCTGCCCCCCAGCTGGCTGGCACCAGTCCCAGGACTTCATGGACTGAACATTCAGCTGTGCCAGGATCTGGCCCCACCCACTAGAGGGTTGACACCAACCTTGGACTTCATAGGCCCCATGATCGGCTATGCTGGGATCCAGCCCCACCCACCAGTGGAAAGCAGGCAATACATGAGGCAGTGGCTAGCAGTCCCCTTTGCAGGGAGCCAGCCCTGCCAACCAGCATGCCCACAGTAGCTGGCCATGCCACAAGAAGAGGGTTTACAAAGCCCACGTATGAGGCAGCCCCAGAGCATATAACTCCAGTGAACACAGGGAGTGTTCTGCGGGGCCCCATAGGATATCTCCAACATAAGGCCACTTCTCCAAAATCAGGAATCATAACCAACCTACCTAGTATGAAGAAATAGAAAAGAAAATTGGGCAAAATGAGGTGACAGAGGTATAAATCCATATGAAGAAGATGTAGGATAAGCAATCTACCCAGTAAAGAGTTAGAGGTAATGATGTTAAAGATGTTCAATGGACTCAGGAGAAGAATGGATGAATACAACAATAAGTTTAACAAAGAGAAAACACAAAAAACCAAAAAGAGCTTAATAATACAACAACTGACATAAAAAAATACACTATAAAGAATAAACAGTAGATTATATGATAGAAAAGAACAGACCAGTGAACTGGAAGATAGAGTAGTGGATATTACCCAAGAAGAGTTTATGCTGATCCTTTTCAAACTATTCCAAAATACTGAAGAGGATGGAATGCTTCTGAACTCATTCTAGGAGACCAGTATCAGATGATGCAAAAACCAGACAAAGACACCACAACAAATAGTCACGGGTCAATATCACTGCTGAACATAGATGCAGAAGTTCTCAACAAAATGTCAGCAAATCAAGTTTAACAATACATTAAAAAGATTATACACTGTGAGTAAGTGGGATTTATCCCAGGGGTATATGGATGGTTCAATATCCACAAATAAATCAGTATGACATACCACATTAAAAAATTGAAGAATAAAAGTTATATGATCATCACAATAGATATAGAGAAAGGTTTTGACAAAATTTAACATCCATTTATGATAAAAGTTCTCCAGAAAGTAGGCATAGAGCGAACATATCTCAACATAATAGAGACCCTATATGACAAACACATAGCCAACATCATATTGACAGTGAAAAGCTGAAAAGTTTCTCTAAGATTAGGATCAAGAGAAGGATACTCATTCTTGCCACTTATTTAACAGTACTAGGAGTCCTAGCCAAGTAATGAGACAAGAAAAAGAAATAAAGAGATTTCAAATTGGAAAGGAAGAAGTAAAACCATCAATGTTTGCAGATGACATGAAACTATATATAGAAAATCCTCAAGATGCCACCAAAAAACTATTAGACATAAAAATTAATTCATTAAAGTTGCAGGATACAAAATTAATATACAGAAATATTTTGCATTCCTATATATTAACAATAAACAAGAAAGAGAAATTAGGAAAACAACCCTATTTACAATCACATTAAAATAATAAAATGCCTAGGAATAAATCTACCTAAGGAGGTAAAAGACATATACTTGGAAAATTATAAGACACTGATGAAAGAAATTGAAGATATCACAAACAAATGGAAGATATGCTATAAATTAGGAGAATTAATATTTTAAAACTGACCTTACTCCACAAGGCAATCTGCACACTCAATGCAATCCTTATCAAAATATCAATTGTATTTTTCACAGAACTAGCAGAAATAATTCTAAAATTTGTTCAAAAACACAAAAAACCTTGAATAACCAAAAAATATTGAGAAAGGAGAACAAAGCTGGATGTTTCATGCTTCCCTGAGTTTGGACTGTTCTACAAAGCAAAAGGGGGCGTGGGCAGCAGGGGATGAGATGGTGAGATAGCACCAGCACCCAGTGGGCGTGAGTGTGAGCAGACTCCAGGGTACAGTGGGGGACAGAGGATGAGATGGTGAGATAGTCCCACCACCCAGTGGGCGGGCGTGAGTGTGAGCAGACTCCAGGGGATAGCGGGGGAGAGAGGATAAGATGGTGAGATAGTCCCACCACCCAGTGGGCGTGTGTGTGAGCAGGCTCCAGGGGACAGCAGGGGAGAGAGGATGAGATGGTGAGATAGTCCCACCACCCAGGGGGCGTGAGTGTGAGCAGACTCCAGGGGACAGCGGGGGACTAGGACCCTGGCCTGCTACAGTCTATGAGGTTGCAAAGAGTCAGACATGACAACAAGAACAAAGCTACTGTAATTGAAACAGTATGGCTCTGGAGCAAAAATAGTACATGGACCAATGGGACAGACTAGAGCATCCAGAAATAAATCTACACTTATATGGTCAATTAATTTATGACAAAGGAGGCAAGAATATACAATGGGAAAAAGACAGCCTCTTCAGTAAACAGTGTTGGGAAAATGGACAGCTACATGCAGAAGAATCAAACTGAACTACTCTCACACCATGCACAAAATAAACATGGATGGATTAAAGACTTATATGTAAGGGCTTCCTTGGTGGTCCAGTGGTTAAAAATGGCAGGTCTGCCTGCCAATGCAGGGGACATGGATTCGATCCCTGGTCTGGGAAGATTCCCAGACGCCCTACATATCTTGGGGCAAGATTCCACATATCTTGGGACAACAAAGCCTGTGGGCCACAATGACTGAGCCTGCGCACCTAGAGTCCATGCTCTGCTACAGAAGAAGCCCACATGCCCCTGCTAAAGAGTAGTCCCTGATGCCCCAACTAGAGAAAACCCACGTGCAGCAATGGAGGCCCGGCATGGCCAAAAGTAAATATATAACCCTTAGGAAAGACCTAATGTGAGACCTGAAACCGAAGAACTCCTAGAAGAAAACACAGTATACTTATCAACACTGGTCTTAGTGGTATTTTTTTGGATCTGTCTCCTCAGGTAAGAATAAAAAAGCAAAAATAAACAAATGTGCTTGCATCAAACTAAAAAGCATTTGCACAAGGAAGGAAACTATAAACAAAATAAAAAGGCAGCTTAAGGAATGGAAGAAGATATTCACAAATGATACCTCTGATGAGGGCTTAATTTCTAAAATATATAAAGAACTGATACAACTCAACATTAAAAAAAATCCCATTAAAAATGAATAGAGGATATGAACAGACATTTTCCAGTGAAGACATACAGATGACCAAAAGATATGAAAAGATGCTCAACACTAATCAGAGAAAAGTAAATCAAAACCACAATGCAACCATTTTACACTTGTTAGAAAGGCTATCATAAAAAAGACAATAATTACAAGTATTGGTGAAGATGTGGAGAAAAGCAATGCTTGTGCCCTATTGGTGGGAATATAAGTGATACCGTTTCTATGGAAAAAACTATGCAGTTTCCTCAAAAAATTAAAAATAGAAGTGTCATACGATTTAACAATTTCACATCTGTGTATTTATCTAAAGGAAACAAAAAGACTAACTTGAAAAAATACATATATCCCAAAGTTCACTGAAGCATTATTTTCAACAGCTGAGATACAGAAGCAACCTAAGTGTCCATCAAAAGACAAATGAATAAAAAATGATATGGTGTATATATACAATGGAATATTACTCAGCCACAATAAAAAAATGAAATTTTGGGGGGACAACATGGATGAATCTAGAGGCTATTATGCTATGTGAAATTAGTCAGACTGAGAAGGACAAATATATAACCTCACTTATATATGGAATCTAAAAAACAAAACTAAACAGACTCGAGGATACAGAGGACGAGAGTTGCTGGAGGGGAGGGTGCTGGGGGCGGGTAAAATAAGTGAAGGGGGTTTAGAGGTGCAGACCTCCAGGTATAGAATAAATAAGCAATCATACGTACTATGTAGCATATGGAATATGGTCAATAAAACTGAAATAACTTTATATGGGACAGATGGTTACTGAACTAATGTGGTGATCATTTCATAACACACGCAAATGTTGAATCACTATGAGGTACACCTGAAACCAACATAATATTTTATGCCAAGTAAATTTCAATTAAAAAAAAAAACACCTTCCTAGGCTTCTCTGGTGGCTCAGTGGTAAAGAGTCCACCTGCCAATGCAGGGGACATGGGTTTGATCCCTGTAAAGAGTCCACCTGCCAATGCAGGGGACATGGGTTTGATCCCTGATCTGGGAAGACCCCACGTGCCACAGGGCCACTGAACCTGAGCGCCACAGCTACCAAGTCTGGGCCCTGGAGCCCGGGAGCCGTGACTATCCAGCCCGCGTGCCCTGAGCCCCGAGCCCATGCTCTGCCAGAGGCCGGCGCAGTGAGACGTCTGCTCACCACAACTAGAGAAAGAGCCTGCACAGCGATGAAGACCCAGCACTGCCAAAATAAATAAGTAAAGCCACATTAAAATTGTTTAAAAAAACCTTCCTATGCGAAGGATAATCCTCATAAAATATAAATGATTAAGTGCTATTTTAATAAGCATCACGTTGAAGGCTATAACCAATGGCATTCCATTATATGACAGCCCATTAAGCAACCTTTAGACATATATGTTATGTATGTATATGTGTGTGCTAATGTAAAAGTTCTACAGAGATAATCAAATATCAAAAAGTGACTCTGCCTTTATTGAAAATATAATAAAACTGAGTAAAGTAACATGCATGAAAAACAGTAAATAATATAGATATGATGTAATGTATGTGCTAAATTATACTGCACCAATAGGAACCCAAATGTTTTTTGAATCGATCAATGTCAGCAACTACTGGGACTGAGATCATGTAGGAAGTGAGGTAAGACAAAGCTTTGGTTAACTCTTTAATGATATTATCAGTGGTTTCCTTGATAACTTATTCATGTCTCTTAGACAACAGGTGAGTCCCATAAATCCACAGGTATTCATTGAGCCTTGTGTGTGTGTGTGTGTGTGTGTGTGCTCAGTTGCCCAGTCATGTCTGACTCTTTGTGACCCCGTGGACTGTAGCCCGCTAGGCCCCTCTGTGACTGGAATTTTCTAGGCAAAAACACTGGAATGGGTTACCATTTCCTACTCCAGGGTATCTTCCCGACCCAGGGATGGAACCCAGGTCTCCTGCATTGCACGCAGATTCTTTATTGTCTGAGCCACCAGGGAAGGCCTCCCTGAGTTTTATACTATACCAAATCTTATATGAAGAAAAACATGAAATGTAAGCCCTTTCTCCCACAAGAACTATGACTGAGACAAAACAGACCCATAATAAAAAATAAAAGAAGACAATTCAAAACTGAGTGCTGAATTGTTATAATTACCACTGCTAAAGAAAGTCAAAAGAGAGCTAACTGGGCCCTAGAGTAATGGGAGATGAATTCAAGGAGGAGATAAAATTTAATCTGGTCCCTTAAGGGACTGGTAGGATTTAGTAAAGAAAAAGGTATTTCTTTACTTTGGAAAATGAAAGCACTCAGGCAGAAAACACATAACGGACTGATTCATTCCTCATTCACTCATCCACTTGTTCATTTACTCATCAAACACAACATTTTTCAGTGCCTTCCATATTCAGGGACTGCGCTAAGTGTTGAGGTATAGTGGTCAACCAGGACCATAACCAGTGAGCCTCCTGGTAAGGGGATGGGTAGCTTACAAAAAACAGGCAATTGTAATACTGTGGTATGACAGATGCTAAGGAAAGGATGGCTTCGAGGAGTGAAACTTAACAGGGGAAGATCAGAGAAGATTTTGTATGGTGTAAAATTCATGCAGATAAACTTGAAACATTAATAGGACATGGCCATGTGACGTAGGGAAAGGGGATTTTTTGGTGGAAGGAAAAGCATGTGCCAAGGTCGGGAAGTAAGAAAGAGTGTGAGAAATGAGAATCACATACACAGACAGAGTAAGCTGTTTCAGCTGCAGTGGAGGCCTTGTGAGGTCTCCTCAGGGAAACAGAGCAGGTGACCCGGGTTAAGGAAGCCTGGGACGTGAAGGATTCTGGCTCCCTGTGGGAAATTTCACACATGTTCCACCAGGAAAGGTCACGTGAGGAAAGCATACCTGGTGTGGAAAATGGACAGCTTGGAAGCCATTCTGAAGAGAGAACCTGAAGCTATTCTGTGATGCAGAAGAAAGAAGCTGAAGGTGTCTCTATCCTTCGAGGGGCAGCCCACAGCCAGAGGAGTAGAGGACCAAGGACGCAGCGCGGGGGCTGAGTAGGGGCAGCGATGGAAGGGTGGGGATCAGTGACGAGAACAGAACGGGCAGGACCATGGGGTCTGACAGTCGTCACTACACATCTGGAGCTATCCAAACCAGTCACAAGCTGGATGATCTTGGGCAAATTGCTCTAAAACTGTTTTCTGTGGGGATAATAGCCTATCCCCAGCTCCCCCACACATGGTATAAGGATGTAGGCATTAATGTACCACAAGTATCTGGCAGACAGCAAGGCATATAGTAAACACGCAATGACCAGCAGCTCTTTGTTGTTACAGAATTCTACTAGTCTCCTTGACTTTCTGTCTCTTGTCTCTGCACATTACATTACCTTGTATGCTCAGCCACTCAGTCGTGTCTGACTCTTTGCGACCCAATGAACTGTAATCTGCCAGGTTCCTCTGTCCATGGACTTTTCCAGGCAAGAATACTGGAGTGGGTGGCCATTTCCTTCTCCAGGGGATCTTCCTGGCCCAGAGATCAAACCCACATCTCTCAGGTCTCCTGCACCGGCAGGTGGGTTCCTCACCACTGCAGCACCTGCATTATATCACCTTATCATGACTCCCTCCCACCACTGGCTGGCTGGCTGGCTATTCCTCAGAAGCCTTTTCTGATCCCAATACAGTGTCAGGTAGCTCCCACACAGCCCCTGCACTCCACAACCTCCTATCACTCTAGCATAACCAACCAGTTAACTGTTTATATCAGAACCGTACGTTTATAGCCACTAACGTTAACCTCCATGAGTTCAAGGATCTAGTCTGACTCATAATCCTAGAATTCTGCTAGACATATATCAGACATTCAATAAATATTTATAGAGTGAATGAAAACATTCTGTGGTGACTGTGGCATGTGATAAACGCAGAACAAAGAATCTAGAAACAAACCCACACGTGTAGGTCAAATAATCTTTAAAAAGGACACCGAAAACACACAATGGGGAATGGGTGGTGTCTTTAATAATTGTTGCTGGAGAACTACATATTCACAAGAAAACATGTAGAACTAGACCTCTATCCTAGACTACTCAAAAACTAACTCAAAATAGATTAAAGGCTTAAATGGAACACCTGAAACTAAAAAACTCCTAGAAGAAAACATGGGGAAATAGCTA
Source organism: Cervus canadensis (assembly GCF_019320065.1). Classification (NCBI taxonomy): domain Eukaryota; kingdom Metazoa; phylum Chordata; class Mammalia; order Artiodactyla; family Cervidae; genus Cervus; species Cervus canadensis. Next base: position 14,975,943 of record NC_057414.1, on the reverse strand, counting down.
CCTAGCATTGCCCCTCACAATGATTTTTTGGATATAACACCAAAAGCACAGGCAACAAAAGCAAAAACAGACAAGTGGGACTACATCAAACTAAAAAGTTTCTTTCACAGCAAAGGAAACCAATTAACAGAGTTAAGAGGCAATCTATGGAATGGGAGAAAATATTTCTCAACTATATATCCAATAAGGAGTTTCAGCTTCAGCATCAGTCCTTCCAGTGAATATTCAGGTCTGATTTCCTTTAGGATGGACTGGCTGGGTCTCCTTGCAGTCCAAGAAGCTCTCAAGTCTTCTCCAACACCACAGTTCAAAAGCATCAATTCTTCTGCGCTCAGCTTTCTTTATAGTCCAGCTCTCACATCCATACGTGACTCCTGGAAAAACCACAGCTTTGACTAGATGGACCTTTGTTGGCAAAGTAATGTCTTTGCTTTTTAATATGCTGTCTAGGTTGGTCATAGCTTTTTTTCCAAGGAGCAAGCATCTTTTAATTTCATGGCTGCAGTCACCATCTTCAGTGATTTTGGAGCCCCCCAAAATAAAGTCTGTCACTGTTTTCAAGTTTCCACATTTATTTGCCACGAAGTGATAGGATTGGATGCTATGATCTTAGTTTTCTGAATGTTGAGTTTTAAGACAACTTTTTCACTCTCTCCTCTTTCACTTCCATCAAGAGGCTCTTTAATTTTTCTTCACTTTCTGCCATAAGGGTGGTTTCATCTGCATTTCTGAGGTTATTGATATTTCTCCCGGCAATCTTAATTATAGCTTGTGCTTCATCCAGCCCAACATTTCACATGATGTATTCTGCATATAAGTTAAATAAGCAGGGTGTCAATATACAGTCTTGATGAACTCCTTTACCAATTTGGAACCAGTCTGTTGTTCCATGTCCAGTTCTAACTGTTGCTTCCTGACCTGCATACAGGTTTCTCAAAAGGCAGGTCAGGTGGTCTGGTATTCCCATCTCTTTCAGAATTTTCCAGTTTATTGTGATCCACATAGTCAAAGGCTTTGGCATAGACAATAAAGCAGAAGTAGATGTTTTTCTGGAACTCTCTAGCTTTTTTGATGATCCAACAGATGTTGGCAATTTGATCTCCGGTTCCTCTGCCTTTTCTAAATCCACCTTGAACATCTGAAAGTTCTCGGTTCATGTATTGCTGAAGCCTTGCTTGGAGAATTTTGAGCATTACTTTGCTAGTGTGTGAGATGAGTAAAATTGTGCAGTAGTTTGAACATTCTTTGGCATTGCCTTTCTTTGGGATTGCAATGAAAACAGACCTTTTCCAGTCCTGTGGCCACTGCTGAGTGTTCCAAATTTGCTGCCATATTGGGTGAAGCACTTTAACAGCATCAACTTTTAGGATTTGAAATAGCTCAACTGGAATTTCATCACAGCCACTAGATTTGTTCATAGTGATGCTTCCTTAGGACCACTTGACTTCGCATTCTAGGATGTTTGGCTCTAGGGTGGTGATCACACCATTGTGGTTATCTGGGTCATGAAGATCTTTTTTGTACAGTTTTTCTGTGTATTGTTGCTACCTCTTCTTAATATCTTCTGCTTCTGTTAGGTCCATACCATTTCTGTCCTTTATTGTGCCCATCTTTGCATGAAATATTCCCTTGGTATCACTAATTTTCTTGAGGAGATATCTAGTCTTTCCCATTCTTTTGTTTTCCTCTATTTCTTTGCATTGATCACTGAGGAAGGCTTTCTTTTCTCTCCTTGATATTCTTTGGAACTCTGCATTCAAATGGGTATATCTTTCCTTTTCTCCTTTGCTTTTCATTTCTCTTCTTTTTTCAGCTATTTGTAAGGTCTCCTCAGAAAACCATTTTGCCTTTTTGCATTTCTTCTTCTTGGGGATGGTTTTGATCATTGCCTCCTGTAGAATGTCATGAATCTCCATACACAGTTCTTCAGGCACTCTATAAGATCTAATCCATTGAATCTATTTGTCACTTCTACTGTATAATTGTAAGGGATTTGATTCAGGTCATACCTGAATGGTCGAGTGGTTTTCCCCACTTTCTTCAATTTAACTCTGAATTTGATTCATGATCTGAGCCACAGTCAGCTTCTGGTCTTGTTTTTGCTGACTGCATAGAGCTTCTCCATCTTTGGCTGCAAAGACTATAATCAATCTGATTTCAGTGTTGACCATCTGGTGATGTCCATGTGTAGAGTCTTCTCTTGTTCTGTTGGAAGAGGGTGTTTGCTATGTCCGGTGCATTCTCTTGGCAAAACTCTGTTAGCCTTTGCCCTGCTTCATTCTGTACTCCAAGGCCAAATTTGCCTGTTACTCCAGGTATCTCTTGACTTCCTACTTTTGCATTCCAGTCCCCTATAATGAAAAGGACATCTCTTTTGGGTGTTAGTTCTAGAAGGCCTTGTAGGTCTTAATAGAACCGTTCAAATTCAGCTTCTTCAGCATTACTGGTCAGGGCATAGACTTGGATTACTATGATATTCAATGGTTTGCCTTGGAAACGAACAGAGTTCATTCTGTCGTTTTTGAGATTGCATCCAAGTACTGCATTTTGGACCCTTCTGTTGACTATCCTGCCAACTGCATTTCTTCTAAGGGATTCTTGCACACAGTAGTAGATATAATGGTCATCTGAGTTAAATTCACCCATTCCAGTCCATTTTAGTTCACTGATTCCTAAAATGTTGATGTTCACTCTTGTCATCTCCTGTTTGATCTCTTCCAATTTACCTTGTTCCAAGAAACTAACACTCCAGGTTCCTATGCAATATTACTCTTTACAGCATCAGACTTTACTTCCATCACCTGTCACATCCACAAGTGGGTGTTGCTTTTGCTTTGGCCCCATCCCTTCATTCTTTCTGGAGTTATTTCTCCACTCTTCTCCAGTAACTTACTGGGCACCTCCCAAGCTGGGGAGCTCATCGTTCAGTGTCATATCTTTTTGCCTTTTCATACTGTTCATGGGGTTCTCAAGGCAAGAATACTGAAGTGGTTTGCCATTCCCTTCTCCAGTGGACCACATTTTGTCAGAACTCTCCACCGTGACCCCTCCATCTTTGGTGGCCCTAGACGGCATGGCTCATAGATTCATTGAGTTGGACAAGGCTATGGTTCATGTGATCAGTTTGATTAGTTTTCTGTGATTGTGGTTTTCAGTCTGTCTGCCCTCTGATGGAGAAGGATAAGAGGCTTAAGGGACCTTCCTGATAGGAGAGACTGACTGAGGGGGAAACTGGGTCTTGTCCTGATGGGCGGGGCCATGCTCAGTAAATCTGTAATCCAATTTTCTGTTGATGGGTGGGGCTGTGTTCCCTCCCTGTTGTTTGACCTGAGACCAAACTATGGTGGAGGTAATGAAGAAAATGGCAACCTCCTTCAAATGTTCCCTTACACACACTGCGGCACTCAGTACCCCCAACCCTGCAGCAGGCCGGAGACTCCTGGACACTCACAGGCAAGTCTGGGTCAGTCTCTTGTGGGGTTACTGCTCTTCCTCCTGGGTCCTGGTTTGCACAAAGTTTTGTTTGTGCCGTGTGTCCTCTGAAAGTTCTGGCGGCTCTATGGTGGGGTTAATGGCGACCTCCAAGAGGGCTTGTCTCTCACCCAGGTCTGCTGCACCCAGAGCCCCTGCCCCTGTGGCAGGCCACTGACGATCCAAAACTCCACAGGACACACTCAAACACTCAGAGGCAGGTCTGGCTCAGTCTCTGTGGGGTCTCCTGGTGTGTACAAGGTTTTGTTTGAGCCTTCCGAGCATCTCTGGTGGGTTGGAGTTTGATTGTATAGGTGATTTCACCCCTCCTACCATCTTGCTGGTACTTCTCCTTTGCCCTTGGACATGGGGTATCTTTTTTTGGTGGGATCCAACATCCTCCTGAGTTGTAATTTTGGAATCTTGCAGGAGAGATGAGCACATGTCCTTTTACTCCACCATCTTGGAGTGGTATCTACCTATCTATATATATATATACACACATTCTCCTTTATATTCTTTTCCATCTTGGTTTATCTTCACTGGTTCAATATCAAGACGGTTTCATAGCTAAGTTCCTTCTAACCTTTAAAGTCCTGTAACTCCAACATTATTTAAACTATGGCAGACCACTTAAAAAAACAGAATACTCCCTACTTATATTATAAAGCCAAAATAACTGTATAACAAGCCAGAAAAAAGAGAACTATATACAAATCTCATTTACACACACAAATCTTAATTTCTAAGTAAAATATTACCACATAGAAGGCAGTAATATATCAAAACTGTTAAGAGTATGACTGTTATATGTTGAAGTCCCAGCCATTATTGTTACCTTAGAATGTGCTCTTATTTGTAAATAGGATCTTTACAGAGGTAACCAAATAAAGAATGAGGTCATTAAGGTGGACTCTAATGCAATATGACAGGGATTCTATTAAAAGGGGAAATTTGGACACCAGAATAGACATACATAGAGGGAAGATGGTATAAAGAAACAAACAGAAAGATGGCCATGTGAAGACAGGGCATTGCAGCAATGCATTTACAAGCCAAGGACTGGCAAAGATTGTCAGCAAATCACTAGAGGCTATAAAGAGGCAAGGGTGAATTCTCCTCCAAAGATTTCAGGGGGAGCATAGTCCTATTGAGACTTCCCTGGTGGGTCAGACGGTAAAGCATCTGCCTACAATGAGGGAGACCCGGGTTCAATCCCTGGGTCAGGAAGATCCTCTGGAGAAGGAAAAGGCAACCCACTCCAGTACTCTTGCCTGGAAAATCCCATGGATAGAGGAGCATGGTAGGCTACAGCCCATGGGGTTGCAAAGAGTTGGACACGACTGAGCTAATTCACTTTCTTTTTCTTTTCATAGTCCTATTGACACCTTGATTTTAGACTTCTAGCTTCCAGACTATACAACAGTAAGTTTCTATTGTCTTAAGACACTAAGTTTGTGGCAGTTTGTTAATGACACCACTCGAAAATGAATATAATAATCAGAAAGGTTTATTCCAGGAATTTAAAGGTGGATCAGTATCAGGAAATCTATCAATCACAGTGTATTTACGCATCAAAAAACTAATGGACAAAAACTACATGATGTCACATATGTTGAAAGGGCATTTGATAAAACAGAAGCAGGCCGCCCGGGCCGCCCGGCTGGTCCGCGCGTGCCCTGCGAGCCGAAAAAAAAAAAACAGAAGCAAATCTTAAAAACTCTAAGTAATTCAGGAATAGAAAGACATAATAAAGACCATAAATCAAGAATATTATCCTAAATAGTAAAACTCTGAAACGGTTTCACCTAAAATCAGAAATTAGACAAATTTGCCAATAATCACTATGACTACTTAATATTCTCTTGGAAGTTTCAGCAAGTTCAATATGACAAAAATTACTGACATGAACAGTAGAAGAGATACAACTATTTTTGTTGATACAACTGCATATCTCAAAACACTTAAGAACCTCTAAAAAGCCTACTAGAATTAAAAGATAGTTTGGCTTTTTTTCTATATTAACAGTAAGTTTTTGAATATGGAAAAAGGAAAATATTCCACTTACAATAGTGACAAGAATTATAAAATACTTGAGAATAAATTTAAAAAGAAAGGCACAGAAACTATATGAAGAAAATTGTAAGGTCTTATTGAAAAGCATAAAATAAGAGATGAAGAAATAGAAAGCCATGCCATATTACTGGATAGGGAAATTTACTATTATAAAAATGCCAGTTCTTTCAAAGATAATATATAAGCTTAATTCAATTCCAAATTGAATCCAACAGGAAATTATCAGGAGAAACTGGATTAACTGAGCTTAACATTTATTATAAAAATCTTTTATTGGATTCCTATTTTATACTACATGCAAAAGTGTAATTCAAATTAATTAAAGATTTAGATGAAAAATATAAAAATCTTTGAAGAAATTATACATATTGTCCAGAAGTTAGAAGAACCATGTTACACAAGGAAGGAAATTCAGGAGATATAAACAAAAAATTGTACATGTTTGATAAATAAAAGTTTAAAACATTTCACATGACAAAAGATATAAAAGTTAGAAACAACAAATTAGAAAAATGCTGTTACAAACTAACATGAAAAAAAGGAAGCCCAAAGAAAATGAGTTTCAGCTTTGCCCAAGAAAAAAGATCAAAGAATATAAATAAGTCATAGTACATTACCAATAAATATGCAAAAATATGCCCTCTGCAAGTCAGGGGAATGCAAATTAAAGGACTATTGAGAAATCACTTTACACCCATCAGACCAGCAAAAATTTAAAAGAGCAATAACACCTATTGTCAGTAAGGATGAAAAGAAAAGGTTACTCTCATATAGAGATGGTAGAAATATGATTTGACAACAAACATTTTAAAATTAAAACATACATATTGTTTGAATCAGCAATTCCATTCTCAGGAAGCTATTCCAAGATGTATGGACAGGGATGTTTTTCACAGTACTGTGTCTGTGTAAAAATCTAAACATAGAGTTGTTAATTATGAATGAATTACAGTTAACCCCTGAACAACGAGTTTGAACTGTGTGGATTTGTACACGTATTTTTTTCATTTTTCCTAAATATGCACCATAGCACCACACGTCCGCAATTGGTTGAATCCTCAGATGTGGAAGAAGGCTGGCTGTAAAGTTAGCTGCAGACTTTTGACTGCATGGAGTCAGTACCCCTAACCCCTGTGTTGTTCAAGGATCAATTGTAATTCTGGAAAAATAGCTGAATAATTTTTAGTACGTTCACATCATGGGATATTCTTAAGCTACTATATATAATCAGATAAGACCTAAACCTGCTGATTTATAAGGATTTACAAAGGATAAAGAACACAGAGAAGTGTACAAAATGCAATCCATTTTTTTTTTATTTGCATATCCCTTTATTTTTTTTTATTTTTATTTTTTATTTTTATTTTTTTTTTATTAGTTGGAGGCTAATTACTTCACAACATTTCAGTGGGTTTTGTCATACATTGATATGAATCAGCCATGGATTTACATGTATTCCCCATCCCGATCCCCCCTCCCACCTCCCTCTCCACCCCATTCCTCTGGGTCTTTCCAGTGCACCAGGCCCGAGCACTTGTCTCATGCATCCCACCTGGGCTGCTGATCTGTTTCACCATAGATAGTATACATGCTGTTCTTTGAAATATCCCACCCTCACATTCTCCCACAGAGTTCAAAAGTCTGTTCTGTATTTCTGTGTCTCTTTTTCTGTTTTGCATATAGGGTTATCGTTACCATCTTTCTAAATTCCATATATATGTGTTAGTATGCTGTAATGTTCTTTATCTTTCTGGCTTACTTCACTCTGTATAATGGGCTCCAGCTTCATCCATCTCATTAGGACTGGTTCAAATGAATTCTTTTTAATGGCTGAGTAATATTCCATGGTGTATATGTACCACAGCTTCCTTATCCATTCATCTGCTGATGGGCATCTAGGTTGCTTCCATGTCCTGGCTATTATAAACAGTGCTGCGATGAACATTGGGGTGCACGTGTCTCTTTCAGATCTGGTTTCCTCAGTGTGTATGCCCAGAAGTGGGATTGCTGGGTCATATGGCAGTTCTATTTCCAGTTTTTTAAGGAAATCTCCACACTGTTCTCCATAGTGGCTGTACTAGTTTGCATTCCCACCAACAGTGTAAGAGGGTTCCCTTTTCTCCACACCCTCTCCAGCATTTATTGCTTGGAGACTTTTGGATAGCAGCCATCCTGACTGGCGTGTAATGGTACCTCATTGTGGTTTTGATTTGCATTTCTCTGATAATGAGTGATGTTGAGCATCTTTTCATGTGTTTGTTAGCCATCTGTATGTCTTCTTTGGAGAAATGTCTGTTTAGTTCTTTGGCCCATTTTTTGATTGGGTCATTTATTTTTCTGGAATTGAGCTTCAGGAGTTGCTTGTATATTTTTGAGATTAATCCTTTGTCTGTTTCTTCATTTGCTATTATTTTCTCCCAATCTGAGGGCTGTCTTTTCACCTTACTTATAGTTTCCTTTGTAGTGCAAAAGCTTTTAAGTTTCATTAGGTCCCATTTGTTTAGTTTTGCTTTTATTTCCAATATTCTGGGAGGTGGGTCATAGAGGATCTTGCTGTGATTTATGTCGGAGAGTGTTTTGCCTATGTTCTCCTCTAGGAGTTTTATAGTTTCTGGTCTTACATTTAGATCTTTAATCCATTTTGAGTTTATTTTTGTGTATGGTGTTAGAAAGTGTTCTAGTTTCATTCTTTTACAAGTGGTTGACCAGTTTTCCCAGCACCACTTGTTAAAGAGGTTGTCTTTTTTCCATTGTATATCCTTGCCTCCTTTGTCAAAGATAAGGTGTCCATAGGTTCGTGGATTTATCTCTGGGCTTTCTATTCTGTTCCATTGATCTATATTTCTGTCTTTGTGCCAGTACCATACTGTCTTGATGACTGTGGCTTTGTAGTAGAGTCTGAAGTCAGGCAGGTTGATTCCTCCAGTTCCATTCTTCTTTCTCAAGATTACTTTGGCTATTCGAGGTTTTTTGTATTTCCATACAAATTGTGAAATTCTTTGGTCTAGTTCTGTGAAAAATACCGTTGGTAGCTTGATAGGGATTGCATTGAATCTATAGATTGCTTTGGGTAGAATAGCCATTTTGACAATATTGATTCTTCCAATCCATGAACACGGTATGTTTCTCCATCTGTTTGTGTCCTCTTTGATTTCTTTCATCAGTGTTTTATAGTTTTCTATGTATAGGTCTTTTGTTTCTTTAGGTAGATATACTCCTAAGTATTTTATTCTTTTTGTTGCAATGGTGAATGGTATTGTTTCCTTAATTTCTCTTTCTGTTTTTTCATTGTTAGTATATAGGAATGCAAGGGATTTCTGTGTGTTAATTTTAGCAATCCATTTTTTAAAAAAGTTAAAACCCCTGAATAGGTATATGACTACACACACACACACACACACGAAAAACATAAAACGATGCATACCGAAGAGTTAATGTGTTATCTAATGGATCGGTTATGAGGTGGCTGGAGAAATGGAGGGAAGGGGAGAAACAAGAGAAAAAGTGACAACTCTGAAATCACTAGTATAGGAGTTGTGCTTCAGTTCATTAAAATTTATATGCATTTTACATGAGTATATATGTTTTTTTCTGAGAAATTAAGAAAAATTAAAAGATGTTTCTCTACTGACTTGTAGAGATATCCATGATATATAGTCAAAAGGCAGTTTAGAATAATGTATATATTGTTGTTATTGTAATCATCTAATTACTTAGTCATGTGTTACTGTCATCATCTAACATTACTGTCATCATCTAATCACTTGGTCTATCTCTTTTGTGACCCCATGGACTGTAGCCTGCGAGGCTCCCCTATCCATGGGATTCTCCAGGCAAGAACACTGGAGTGGGTGCCATGCCCTCCTCCAGGGGATCTTCCCAACCTAGAAGTCAGACCTGAGTCTTTTACATCTCCTGCACTGGCAGGCGGATCCTTTACCACTGAGCCACCAGGGAAGGCCCAAAGTAAATATTATACATGTATTTCTGTAAAAGAACACTCAACTCATCCCATCTAAGTGTTTGCACAAGCAAGGAAAACATTTTATAGAATGCAATACACTAGTTGGTTAGCATTGAGTATTTCTGGAGTCCAAACTGGGATTGGGGATGGACATGGGGATAATTAGCTGCTTATTTACACATCTTTCTGTGTTTTATTTCTTGAAAAATTGAAAACAAATAAACAAACAGAGCCAAATGCCGATAGGGGTCAGAGTGAAGCAGGCTTAGTGGGGCCTGTAGTGAAGCAGAATGCACAACTAAAGACATTCAGACTGAAATTTTAAAAAATAACACAAAAACCACTTTTTTTTGAGAGAGAGAGAGAGAGAGAGAAAAGACATAGATGAAGGCATAATCCAATTTAACTTTTTTGTTATACAGTTTAGGAAAAACAGTCCTTGCATCACACAGACTTTCTGTAACTGACAGGGAAATCACACATACCTTATTTTTATCTATACTCCAATGGGGCTTCCCTGGTGGCTCAAGATGGTAAAGAATCTGCCTGCAATGTGGGAGACTTGGGTTTGATCCCTGGGTTGGGAAGATCCCCTGGAGGAGGGCATGGCAACCCACTCCAGTGTTCCTGCCTGGAGAATCCCATGGACAGAGGAGCCTGATGAGCTACAGTCCATGGGGTCCAAACAGTCAGACACAACTAGATGACTAAGCATAGCACAGCACATACTCCAAACACAGGATCCATAACAAGGTGCAAAGAAGAATGCAGAAAGCTTCCAGAATGATTCTATTCTTTGAGGCTAGATTATGGACTATTAGGAGAATTAAGGACATACTATCACAGAAATACAGCCTCATCACAGACAGAACATTTTGATGCAAATTGTAGTAATATTTTTTGCATCTATCTCCTGAAGCAAAGCAAATAAAAGCAAAAATAAACAAATTGGACCTAATTAAAAGGAAACTAATGACAAATTGAAAAGACAACCTACTGAATGCAAGAAAATATTTGCAAATGATATGGTCAACAGGGCTTAATATCAAAAGTATGTAAACATCTCATACACTCAACATCAGAAAAACAAACAACCCAGTTAAAAAATAGAAAAACTGAATAGATATTTTTCCAAGGAGAACATTCAGATGGCCAACAGGCACATGAAACATTGCTCAACATTCTTAATCATCAGAGAAATGTGAATTAAAACCACAATGAGATTGTCACCTCACACCTGTCAGAATGGCTACCATCAAAAAGAATACAAACAACAAATGCTGGTGAGAACGTGGAGAAAAGGAAACCCTCGTACACTGCTGATGGGAATGCAAATTGGTGCAGCCACTGTGGAAAACAGTAAAGAAGTTTCTCAGAAAACTAAAGATAGAACTATCAGATGACCCAGAAATTTCACTCATGGGTATATAAGTATCTGAAAAAAAACAAAAACATAGTTCAAAAAATACATACACCCCCATGTTCACAGCAACATTATTTACAATTGCCAAGATATGGAAGTAACCTAAGTGTCCATCAACAGGTGAATAGATAAAGATGATGTGGTACGTACACACACACACACACACACAATGGAATACTACTTAGCCATAAAAAGAATTAAATTTTGCCATGTGCAACAACATGGATGGACTTGAAGGGTATTGTGCAAAATGAAATAAGTCAGAGAAAGACAAGACTGTATGACACCACTTCTATGTATAATATAAAAAATATAACAAATAGTGAATATAACAAAAAAGAAAGATGCACAGATATAGAGAGAGCAGGAGGGAATTAAGAGGTACAAATTATTATGTATAAAATAAATTCTGAGGATATATCATACAACACAGGAGTATAGCCAATATTTTATAATAACTATAAATAGAGAATAACCTTAAAAACTGTGAATCACCAAGTAGTATACCTGTAACTTACATAATACTGTAAACCAACTCTACTTCAATTAAAAATTAAAAATAAAAATACTGACAAAGAAAGAAATACAGCATCCTGACTTAAGAAAGGACCATGGAGAATGCCTAATCCAAATTTATCACTCTACGGTGAGGAATCTGAGGCCAGGTTAAGCAACTCAGGTCCCCTGCATTCGCAGAAAATTATTTTATCTCAGAATTTTTACTCAGAACAAATAAATGATACTATGATATTTTATTAGTTCAATAAATAAACGTTCTCCTGTTTTACATGTAAAAAACCAAACCTCAACTGTTGTATTAAACAACTGAAAAGGAAGGCACATAACCTGTTTAAGCTGTCTTGTGTAAGCCTGTAAAGACACCAGTTAAAAACCACAAGGTCAGATCTCAATTGTTCACTCACCCATTCTTCTTTTTATTCAACCAACGGTCTGTAGCCCTGATGCTGGGAGGTATTGGTGATACGTTAACAAGGCACCATTCAGTCCTTGTTCACCATCTGGGGCGGGGGAGTGACACGCTATGAAACACATTGGCCCAAGTGCGGCTGGGACTATCTGTTTTGACTGGAGTCTCAGCACGTCATCAAGCAGAACTGACAGGAGTCAGGCCATGCAGGGTGTAGGAGACCAGACGCAAAGGCAAGGACAGTTATATATGTTTGAGGAAATAATTTAAATTGAGCCCAATTCAAGAAAAGGACAAGGAGAAAACCAGAAATTCAAATGTTCCAGCCTGCAAGATAAAAGTAAATTCCATCCAAGTGTGAGATACTTTGTCAGCCCGACTTCTACACGCCTGACAGGTGGAAGGCGTTCAGTAAACAGCATCTGGCCAAGGAGGCAAGCTCTCTGTTCAAGCTACTGAGCGGCATCAGCACATTACCATGTACCGTCCGGGGTCCAAGTCTCCCATCATGCCTTTCAGGTGTGCGTTTTCAGTCCTGACAGCTCTGTACCTCGTATCCGACATCTGAAAGGAGATTAGTAGTTAAAAGTAAGTGTAAAATTCGAAATAAGAGCCTACAATTCTATGAAAATTAACTTTGCTTTGCTAATATAAATATTTTCCAAGAGTAGCAAGGGGAGACACTTAGTTAGGCAGGCTTGTCACACTGGGTATTCTGGTTCAGTTCTCTGATCTTTGGCAGGCCCCACTGGACCCTCCTTTCCTGACTGCTGCCAAATTAAAAACAAACTATACTGACTGATTACCCTTTCCCATTCCCAAATTCCATTTCTCACTTCTATTTTTTTATGGTATGCAAGTTACCACCAGAAAAAAAAAAATCACAATTTTAAAAACATGCTTGAATAACACTGTCCATTAAGTTTCTTCATTACCCGATTAATTTTTACAACATGCAAATATGATTTCTTGTTTAGTTTTGTTCTTCCTGATGCTCCTACCAAATTTCCTTCTTTTTTGTGACTACTTAATTTTGTCTCCTAATTTATTTTCTCCCTAATTTCTTCTACTTGAAAGTACTTAAACACAGTGTCTGCCCTCTTATTTATCTAGGGTTCATTTCTACATAAAGCACTTTCTTTAAAAAGATTTACTTTTGTAAATTACAAAATATATTCTCTTTGACAAAGTAAAAATATAGAAGAGTATAAAGGTTAAAATAAAAACCATTCATAATCCAACTACCTAGATCACTGTTAACACCTGTAAAATATCATTTCCTATACAGTGCAGCCAATGCTATCATCCCATCTATGTAGTTCTCCTGTGTATTTTACAGGTTAATCACAGTTTAAGGCTTATAACAGGGCAAAGCCAGAATCTTTTCTTATTTTTACAATACAGAGGATTTAAATAGCCCTGTTACTGACTTTTTGCATGGACTGTAGCCCACCAGGTTCCTCTGTCCATGGAATTCTCCAGGCAAGAATACTAGAGTGGGTTGCCATTCCCTTCTCCAGGGGATCTTCCCTACCCAGGGATCAAACCTGGGTCTCTCGCATTGCAGGCAGATTCTTTACCATCTGAGCCACCAGGGAAGCCCCTGTAAATGTCATAGATCTAGAAAATTATTGAATGGTGTTCTCAAAACTATATTTGGGGTAATAATGCAGAGAAACCCTACACTTTAAGCAGCAGGTCACCAATTTGACAATGAGTACAGGATTGAGGTGGTGAAGGAAACGGCAACCCACTCCAGTATGCTTGCCTGGAGAATTCCATGGACAGAGGAGCCTAGAGGGCTACAGTGCATGGGGTCGCAAAGAGTAGGACACGACTAAGTGACTAAACCACCACCACCACCACCACAGGATTGAGGGAATTTCAAAATAAATAGGAGGGGAAGGAAGAAGGAAGGGAAGACTTAGAAGTCACTTGCAGTATATGAACAGTAGAATGTTATAATCACTATTTTTTCCCATGAACCATGCTATGCATTAAGTGAATATTCAGTGCATATGAACTAATCTTCATTTTCAATATCCATTTTTCAAAATTGTAAGATAAAGATATGAAATGGGAGTGAGAAGTGTCCACGAAAAGCTGGAGTAAAAGCTCTTCTTAAGTTAAAAATGTTAATTGACGAGAACTAAGGAAAACAAATTCAGGAAGCAATCTGTGACCACTGCATGCTGACGATGTTGGGGGTGATCAGAATATGGGTCACAGGAAAACGTCAGCATGAGATTTACAGAAATTATCTTGTGCTGTCACTTGCTTCCCTGGTTTTTGGTTGATGACGCTGCGTTATCTCACCAAGGTGTTATGTGACCCCACAAAGCATTTCTGTGTTGTTAGACTCAGAAACCGTAGAAGAAATAGAACGCTTTCAGTAATCAATAAGGAAGGTGACTCTCTGCACTAAACAAGAGTGACCTGGACGGGCGCTCCAGACCCTGGCATACCTGTTGTTTCGATAGCATTTTCTCTTTTATCTCTAACTCCATTTTTAACTGTCTTTCCAGAAGGGCAGCTTTCTTCATGACAGTTGCTATAGTGATCTCCTTCTGATGAAGCTCCTGTGTTAGGTCAGAGATTTCATTCCTCATTCTTTCCTGCTCAGAGCTGTGGTACTCTTCCTCCTGATAGAGATGACTTCTTATCTGCAGCAGATATTTTCCAGAAAACAGCAACAAATCCTTCAGAAGGCAGCTGAAAGGGTTCACTGGCCATGTGCTCTCTTTCTATCCTATCTTAAACTTAGGCAGACCGCACCTTACCCTCCTTTTCTGATCAATGCTGAATTAAAAAGATACTTACAATAATGATGCATTTACTTTTTCCTTCCACTTTCAAAATTTCTTTTTCACTTCTACTTCCTATTGTATGTAAGTCATCACCAACTACTGATACCACTTCGATGACTACTTTGACGGGAAGGTGGGGAATGTATTATCTAGCACTTTCCCCCCAGCTTCACTGACGCATACTTGGTATACGAAAAGCTGCACAGAGTTCAAGGATAAAATCTGGTGAGTTTGGACACAGACATAATACTCATTACAGTTGTCTCTACAAGTTTCTCTGTGTCCCTTTGTGGCTTTATGAATAATTGTGTGTGTACAGTAAGAACGCTTCAGCTCTGCCTTCCTAGCAAAGCTTTCACCGCACAACACCGTCCCGCCGACTGTGGCATTGTGCTGCGGAGCAGATGCGGAACGTACGCGTCTTATGTGACTTACTTTACACCCATTAAACCACCACTCTGGGTTTGGTGCCATGGAAGGGTGCTGGACCCACCACCCAGAGACTGACGAACCAGTTTTTAGGGAGGGAAAAGTTGGCTCAGAGAAGGGACTTGCTCAAAGTCATAAAGCTATTAACCTGGAAGAATGAGGTATAGAGCTTAGGACTGTTGGCTCTAAATTCTATGCTTTTTTTTGGACTAAATTGTGCTGTATTATTTGTGACTGAACACTGTGTTTTTCAGAATCATGTTATAATAAATATCAAACTTCATGTGTTCACGAAAAAGCATCACCCACTTATCTTAACCTGTGGAATCTCATATTCTTAACACTCGCTAAACCTCCCATGGTAGAAACCGCTGGATCACCCTGGACTCCTCCCCTCCTTCATCCTCCCAAATCAAGTCAGGTAGGAAATCATGTCCTCCTCTTTCAGCCTCTCCTAAGTCCTGCCTCTGGCTCTCATTCCTACTACCTCTGTCTTAGTTCAGCCTCCTCTCATCTTCCTAGAAATCATTTGCACGCCTGCGGACCACAGCCCACCAGGCTCCTCTGTTCATGGAATTTCCCAGGCAAGAATAGCAGAGCCGGTTGCCATTTCCTTCTCCAGGGGGTCTTCCTGACCCAGGGATCAAATCCATGTCTCTTGCGTCTCCTGCATTGCAGGCAGATTCTTTACCACTGAGCCATCTTGGGAGGCCCTTAGAAATCACTCACAGTTTCTAATTCACTGTCTCTGATTCTTGACATTCTGAGATAAAGGACATAATTACTGCTCTCAAAAAAAGAAAATCGGCCCATCAGGGGAGGCAGGAAAATAAACAGTTACAACAGGGTGAAGGACCAGTACCAGCGGCTTGTGGTGGAGCAGGGCTGACTCCAGCCCTCGGGTGTCAGGACAGGGTTCCCTGGGACTGACACGGAGGGGTGAGCGGAAGCCCGAGGGAAGAGAGAGATGGGGATGGGCCCCCAGGCAGCAAGTGCAGCCAGAGAGGCGTTGAGGTGGGTGCGCTCAGTGAGCCAGAAGCAGCCTGACGAGGCTGGGGCTCAGTGCGCTATGAGAAGGAAGGTGGAGGTCAAGCAAGGGCCATGCACAAAGAGATTTATATGAATTCACACCAGGGAACTTACTTCAAAAACCATTTTTCATTTCATCTTTAAAAATTTCAAGACATAATCTCTAAAAGATTAAGAGTTTGCTCTCTCTCTTCAAACATACCCAGAATAATGTCTTAAAAATATTAACAATTCCTCAATATCATATAATACCCAGGCAGTATCAAATTTATATTTGTATCAGAGGTGTGATGGATGTTGTTAACTTTATCTGTTTGAGTTGAGATCTGGATGTGGTGCACGCATGGAGACCAGCTCCTCTACTTTAAAGCCTCTCTTTGCGCCTGCGTGCACGTGTGTGTCCTCTAAATGCTCTACATACGTCATCTTACTTAATCCCCACAAGCTCTAGTTTCCAGATTAGATAGAAAATTAAGATATGTGACTGTTCCTAAGTCACGTTGCTGGTAACAGGCAGTCTGATTACACCGTGCCATGTCACCTGTCCGGGCAGAGCCCTGGAATGTGGTCCCCACACTGAAAACAAGCCAGAGAGGGATGCCCTAACATGGAAAGTGCTCAGGTCAGGAAGGCAGGTGGTCCAGCCTCAGGCTTCATACCACCAACCTCTCACCTGGATCTAGTCTTTACACTAACATTTTTAGAATTTCAGAGTTGGATGTAACCTTAGCAATCACACGGTCTAACCCCATCACTTAAAATAATAAATGGAAAAAAAAAAGACTCTCAGGGAAGGAACTGGCTGGGTCTAAATTACCCAGTTGTAAGAGCAGAAGCATAGACTAGGAGGCTGGAGTACAAGCACGGTCACCCCAGAACAGCATCACACATCTCCTTTTGTCTCCCATCTCCCCTCTCCAATTTTTTTCCTTACAATTTATCTGATGAACACTGGGGTTGTTCTATAATGTGTCTCAATTTGGATTTTATGATTGCATCCCCGTGATGAAGAATACACAGAACAACTATACAAAAGAGATCTTCATGACCCAGATAACCACAATGGTGTGATCACTCACCTAGAGTCAGACATCCTAGAATGTGAAGTCAAGTGGGCCTTAGGAAGCATCACTACGAACAAAGCTAGTGGAGGTGATGGAATTCGAGTTGAGCTATTTCAAATCCTAAAAGATGATGCTGTTTAAATGCTGCACTCAATATGGCAGCAAATATGGAAAACTCAGCAGCGGTCACAGGACTGGAAAAGGTCAGTTTTCATTCCAATCCCAAAGAAAGACAATGCAAGAATGTTCAAACTACTGCACAATTGCACTTATCTCACACACTAGCAAAGTAATGCTCAAAATTCTTCAAGCAAGGCTTCAATAGTACGTGAACAGTGAACTTCCAGATGTTCAAGCTGGTTTTAGAAAAGGCAGAGGAACCAGAGATCAAATTGCCAACATCTGTTGGATCATCAAAAAAGCTAGAAAGTTACAGAAAAAACATTTACTTCTGCTTTATTGACTACGCCAAAGCCTTTGACTATGTGGATCACAACAAACTGTGGAAAATTCTTCAAGATATGGGAATACCAGACCACCTGACCTGCCTCCTGAGAAATCTGTATGTAGGCCAGGAAGCAACAGTTAGAACTGGTCATGGAACAACAGACTGGTTTCAAATTGGTAAAGGAGTACGTCAAGGCTGTATATTGTCTCCCTGTTTATTTAACTTACATGCAGAGCACAGCATGTGAAATGTCAGGTAGGATGAAGCACACGCTGGAATCAAGATTGCCTGGAGAAATATCAATAATCTCAGATACGCAGGTGACACCACCTTTATGGCAGAAAGTGAAGAAGAACTAAAGAGCCTCTTGATGAAAGAGAATGAGGAGAGTGAAAAAATTGGCTTAAAACTCAACATTCAGAAAACTAAAAAAAAAAAACCCCAAAACTAAGATTATGGTCTCTGGTCCCATCACTTCATGGCAAATAGATGTGGAAACAGTGAAAACGTGACAGACTTTATTTTTTGGGCTCCAGATCACTGCAGATGGTGACTGCAGCCATGAAATTAAAAGACGCTTAATTGGAAGAAAAGCTTCTTGGAAGCTTCTTGGAAGAAAAGCTATGACCAACCTAGATAGCATATTAAAAAGCAGAGACATTACTTTGCTGACAAAGGTTGATCTAGTCAAAGCTATGGTTTTTCCAGTAGTCATGTATGGATGTGAGAATTGGACTATAAAGAAAGCTGAGCACTGAAGAACTGATGCTTTTGAATTGTGGTGTTAGAAGACTCTTGAGAGTCCCCTGGACTGCAAGGAGATCCAACCAGTCCATCCTAAAGGAAATTAGTCCTGAATATTCACTGGAAGGACTGATGTTGAAGCTGAAACTCCAATACTTTGACTATCTGATGCGAAGAACTGATTCATTGGAAAAGACCCTGATGCAGGGAAAGATTGAAGGCAGGAGGAGAAGGGGACGACAGAGGATGAAACAGTTGGATGGCATCGCTGACTCCATGGAAATGAGTTTGAGCAAGCTCCAGGAGATGGTGATGGACAGGGAAGCCTGGCATATTGGAGTCCATGGGGTCACAAAGAGTCGGACACGACTGAGTGAATGAACTGAACTGATGTAGCTTAACATGTTCTCTTAAAATAGTACTTCTAAGATGTGGGAAAAAAATGAATATACTATCATGAAGAAGAAGTATGTTATTTTTTATTATTTTCACAACATTTAGATATTAAAGCATGCTATACTTCAAAACTCTTTAAATGAGCTTAATTTATCTAGCTCTAAATGACTTTTGGCTTTATTAAAAATGTCAATTTTATCACAAAATTAGTGACTAAAAATCATTCTATATTGAAAAAAGAAAAATAAAATACTTGCAAGATTCATAATATATGGCTCTTGTTGGTTTTATTACAGAATGAAAATGCTCTCTCCAAACACTTCCTGGAAACTATAGCTATTTATACACAATTTATTTGCTAGCTTTTCTGCACAGCAATGCGTCATCTAGAGGCCTCCCAGAGCCTGTGCAGAGATTTGTGCCTGGCATTCTCTACCTCCATATCAAAACTAGGCAGAACCAGTAGATTACATCTATCACTAAGCTGTATTACTCTACCTAAATCTATAAGGTTAAGAACAGTATAACTATACTTTGGGAGCCTTTAATCAACCTTTTATTCTAAGGTATTCACTGGGGTCTCCAGTAAAGAATAGTTTAACAAATTATATTTTAAAATATCAGTAAACTTAGTTCCAGGAGATTATGTGAAAAGCATAAGAAAAATGTTCATTAATTCATAACAACTTTTTCTACACTTAATAGTTGTCTCATAGTCAATTTTTCAGGAGATGGGACTTGTCTTTTACATTATTGTATTTCCTACAGAAATAAGCAGAATAGCACTAGTCCTGAAGTGAAGTGAAAGTCACTCAGTCATGTCTGACTCTTTGCGACCCCATGGACTATACAGTCCATGGAATTCTCCAGGCCAGAATACTGGAGTGGAGCCTTTCCCTTCTCCAGGGGATCTTCCCAACCCAGGAATCGAACACTGGTCTCCCACATTGCAGGCGGATTCTTTACCAGCTGAGCCACAGGGAAGCCCCATGACCTTATGAGGTAGGACTAATTAGCCCAGCCCCTTCCTAGAAACAGGAACTTGAGCAACTGGCACAGGCAACTTCCTCACTTATGCCCCTGGCTTGTGGCTGAGTGCCTGGCTGAGCTCTCGCTCTTGCCAACAGCTGCCTTTCAAAGAGCCCAAGGCCCTCCACCTGCTAAGAGGAGCATCCCAGCAGCAGAGTGATGACCTGAAGTTTGTGTTCCCTATGGCTTCACACTGAGAAGTGTCAGAATTAGCAGCGTGGTAGGTTATTGTCTTAGGAGAAAATACATCAATAGCAGGAGGAAGAAGGGAGTGAGAGGGAAGATTTTTCCCCTTTGTATTCAAAGATTTCAGATCTGCCTGGAAGAACCGAACTCCTTATTTGCCATACCTTGTTCAACTCTTTTCCATGATCTGGTGGATCTGGGGACACTGAAAATAGCTCTTTCCTTTTTTTTTCTGATTCTTTAATAGATGGTGAATAAGATGATTCAAGCCTACAAATTAAAATGAATAAAAATTAAACTTGATAAATTGTTATGATTACATTGTTAATTTAGGCCTTTGTAGGCTGAGAGATAGATTATTAGTCTGCTGGAGACATTTCTAGTCACACACATGGCAAGTTCTAATACATTCAGGTTCCATAAGTATTTACATATTTAACTGAGTGCAAATAATAGTGTTAGTGAAAATAAAACACTATGGAATATGGAATTTCAATTATACATTAAAAATTGGCTGAATACTCAATTTGCATATGTAGATAAGATTTTTGGATAAGAAGAAAAAGACTGTTGCATATAATAAAATAGCTTGGGAGCCAGTTTAAAAAAGGAAATACACCTGACCTGCTTCTACATTGTGGAAAGGAACTATGTCAGGATATGTCCGAGGGGAGCAACTGCTCCATAAAGGTGATCCAAAATGATTAAATCTGACAGCCTACCCAGAGTAAGCTCAAATAGTCTATTCTTCAGTTGCCCAATTTATAAAATGGAATAGCAACCACATATGGGCACTAGAGAAGAAAGGCAGGAACTAGTATGAAAAGTAAGATTTCCACAGGAAATTTGAAGAATTAGAAACAGGTAATGTTCACTTCCACATCAGGGAGATTGGTAAAATAAAAAATCACTGAAACATGAAAAATAAAGATAACCATGCTGCCAAAGAATTAAACAGACATTTCTCCAAAGAAGACATACAGATGGCTAACGAACACATGAAAAGATGCTCAACATCACTTATTATCAGAGAAATGCAAATCAAAACCATAATGAGGTACCATCTCACACCGGTCAGAATAACTGCTATCCAAAAGTCTACAAACAATAAATGCTGGAGAGGGTGCCAAGGAAAAGGAACCCTCTTATAGTGTTGGTGGGAATACAAACTAGTACAGCCACAATGGAGAACAGTGTGGAGATTCCTTAAAAAACTGGAAATAGAACTGTCATATGACCAGCAATCCCACTGCTGGGCATACACACCAAGGAAACCAGATCTGAAAGAGACACGTGTACCCCAATGTTCATCGCAGCACTGTTTACAATAGCCAGGACATGGAAGCAACCTAGATGTCCATCAGCAGATGAATGGGTAAGAAAGTTGTGGTACATATACACAATGGAATATTACTCAGCCATTAAAAAGAATACATTTGAATCAGTTCTAATGAGGTGGATGAAACTGGAACCTATTATACAAAGTGAAATAAGTCAGAAAGAAAAACACCAATGCAGTATACTAACGCATATATATGGAATTTAGAAAGATGGTAACGATGACCCTATATGCAAGACAGCAAAAGAGACACAGATGTAAAGAACAGTCTTTTGAACTCTGTGGGAGAAGGTGAGGGTGGGATGATTTGAGAGGGTAGCACTGAAACGTGTATATTATCATATGTGAAGTGGATCACAGGTCCAGGTTCGATGCATGAGACAGGGCGCTCAGGGCTGGTGCACTGGGATGACCCTGGGAGATGGGATGGGGAGGGAGGTGGGAGGGGGGTCTGGATGGGGAACACATGTGCGCCCGTGGCTGATTCATGTCAATGTTTGGCAAAAACCACTACAATACTGTAAAGTAATTAGCTTCCAATTAAAATAAATTAATTAATCTAAAAAAAACTTAAAAAAAATTAAGATAACCATGCAAGAAACGTAGCATGCTTTCCACTATTGCTGGACTAACCTGATAGTGTCTGGGGTTTTGAGGAATGTACCTACCTACAACTGAGCATGATTTTAGATTTCCAAAGAGCCTTTAAAACAGTTCCACAAATCAGAAACTTAAGCCACACATACAAACAAAACAAAATCTGAGAGATGAGAGAAATCATTAATGAAAAGATGGAAAATAAAGGGCTCTTTTAAAATGTATAAATTATACATGTATCCATTCTCCCCCATACTTCCCTCCCATTCAGGCAGAGTTTCTTGTCCTATACAGTAGGATCTTGTTGGCTATCCATTTCAATACAGCAGAGTGTATACAGATACATGTTTATGTATGGCTGAGTCCCTTTCCTGTCCACTATCACAATACTGTTAACTGGCTATACTCCAATATAAAATAAAAAGTTAAAAAAAATAAAAGGTATAAATTAATAGTGATATCCTTGAGGTGCATGTGTCTGGATTAGACTACTTTTTTTTTGGTCATCAAGTATACATGTTAACTTTGTAGAAAACAGAGTTTATCAGAGTATATATACTGCTATAAATTGTCATCTAGGAAAAACCACTGTCAGCATTTTTGTGTATACTGTCTTTTTTGTCTATGCACATGTGTAGAAACACACGTTTCCCATACAATTAGCATGTACTGTACACACTGCTTTTCAGGCCCCTTTTGTTTCCCCTCAGTAATATATTGTGAGCATTTTATCCAGTATTCCCATAAAACATTATTTCAGGATCAATCTTAAATTTGTCTTCTTTGCTATGATTTTTAAATGGTGAAAAATGAAATTTCCTACTTTTAATTCTTTCTAAGCAATTCAGGGAGTGGAATGCTGAACTGAATGGTAAAAACCCCATAATGATCTCATAAATTTCAGTAAGTGAGTGGAACAAACATCAAGCTTTGATGTGGACAAGTTCAAGAAGAAAACAATAATCCTGTTAACATAAAGACATAAAGGAACTATCACTTATCATGTAAGAAGGGAATGTAGGAATCGTTTTTAATAACTCTCAGAACATGTCAGCCCAAGATGCTTCTATAAGAAAAGAAAAAGTTAACAAAATCTTGGCATTAAATGGAGAAAAGTTTTGAAAATAAATAAAAACACTACAATGCTACTGTTATAAGACTATTGTGTGTTTATACTCAGTAGCCTTGGCTGCTTCACCCTAATACAACTGTAAAAAAGAAACAGAATTCAAACAAAAAAACAATAAAGAGGACAGAATCATGTTCAAATGAAAACAAACTAAAACGATGAGAAATTTTCAATGGGAAAGATGAAGGCTGAGAAGACTATGCCCAAAGTCTAAAATACAATAGAAGCTGTGAAAAGTTAAATACCTATTTTTCATCGAATCTCAGAATACTAGAACTGAAGACTATCCTCCAAATGAGGAAAATGTAGTTTGGAGACCAAAATATATACCAGCTTAAATAGAAAACGGTAAGCAGGCATAACAGAAGAGTTGTATTGGCCAAATATGCAAACAACTGCAAGATTTTAGATTAAGTCATATATTCAAGGAAGGCTGGCCATGGCTGGAATTAAAAATTGACTGTGTGAGATAGAGCTCCAGAGTAAATACCTACAGTGCTCTTCATAACCCAAAGCTAGACATGGGCTGAATGGTTTGCTCTTCTAGGAAATTTCTTATGTTTTTAGGCATACACATTCCATAAGTGAAGACATTTTTCACCAACTCACCCCACTGGAACAGTGTCTTACACATAATATATTTCCAGTGGATTTATTAATGATCAGTGGTGATGACATATAGCTTGTATATCTGACCACTCTAAAACGCATACTGGCTAATAGGTGTTCTACCACCCTTGGTTAGATAGATGGACAAGAGGTTACTTTGGGGAATATTAATTTGCTATTTGAAGACCTCAAAGGAATGCTAGGAGGCCCTACAGCTTTGAAAAAATAATGCTTCCCTTGGTGGCTCAGATAGTAAAGAACCCGCCTGTAATGCGGGAGACTCCAGTTCGAGCCCTGGGTCAGGAAGATCCCCTGGAGGAGGGCATGGCAACCCACTCCAGTACTCTTGCCTGGAGAATCCCACGGTCTCTGAGGAGCCTGGTGGGCTACGGTCTGTGGGGTCACAAGGAGTTGGACAGGACTGAGCGACTAACACTTTAGAACAATGTGATCATCTTTCAGTAAATGTCCCTCATCGTTTGGGTGTTCAGTGTCTGAAGTCCTATCACTGATCTGGCATTACCCTTCAGACGTGAGAAGGACTCAAGGTCTACTCAGAACCAGAACAGCAGGGAAGAGTTAGAACAGTCTTATTCACAAACATAAACATTTAATAATCCTCAGCAGTGCCATTTCCTTTGTGGTTATACAGTACACAATTCCTGACTTTAAAAGAGGAAAAAACATCTGCCCTAACAAAACTCTTAATGGAACTGACAAGGTGATGAGTTTAGAGGCCAAAATAAATAAAACATTTATGAGTGAAAAGTTGAGGCTTAAGGCCATCAACATAAAAACATTTGAAAAACATGTAGTAAATTTTATTTATAAACACTGATAATTAAATATAAGCTCTATACTATTGTTCATTCAATATTCTGAAGAATAAAAGTTCTAAGAAAGTCTTTGACTTCATAAGTATGCATAATATCAGAACATGCTATAATTTTCCAGGTAAGTAAAAACATTGATTTTGAAAATAAAATATTCAATAACTTTATTTTTAATATCTAATATTACCTAATAATTAGTAGTATTAATAATTAATACCTAATATTACCTAATAATTACCTAATAATAATTTTGAAGATAAAATAATCACTAGCTTTATTTTTAATATCTAATATTACCTAATAATTAATACAAAACAGACTTTTAATTCTAATTTCAAACATAAGACTCTTAAAAATATTTAAGCATCATATTTTGAACAGTTCTTCTCAGGTTGCTGAGTATAAAAATATACCTTTTCTTATTTTCTTGAGTACTTTGGGACTCTCCTAGTTTTAACAGTTCTCTGTGCAACTGCAATCGTTCCATTTCTATAATTCTCAAGAGATCATCACGTGACTGTAACTCACTTTTCACTTCTGAGAGTCCTGCTTCCATGGCCTAAATAAAAATATCAAAAAATTTCAATGCTCACATTTGGATATCATGATGTATGCAATACATTTTAAAATATTTAATATCTACGAAGCATCCTAATTTCAAATGATCTGATACCTAGTCCTTTGCTGGCTCAGTCTTACAGAATTTCATGCATTTATTCAACAAATATTTACTGAGCTCTTAACTGTGCTCAGCGCTGAGGATACAGGCACAGGATCTGTCCTCATGAGCTCACAGTCTAGTGACAAAGAATCACCCACATACAGCCATGCTATATGAAAGGGGGAAACATAAAAGCATGAGTACCAATGCATAAAATTTGGATTAATGCAAATAACTGTGAATGGCCAAGAAAAACCTAATTTCAAAGCTGGTCAACAAAGTGAATTATAAACTGTGGTCTACGGCTCCATTATTGCCCAATAGTAGCCCTACTTTAGCTGGTAAATAGAAACACCAGCAATGCTGTGAGCCCCGTGTTTAATTTGGATAATAACAGAGGCTTGAGCAAGTTTAGAAGCTGTTGGGAAGGATCCAGCTGGGAGAGAAGGGTTAATACTGACGGTGTCACGGTCCTGAGAAGGTGGGCGAGGTGGGTCCCAAAGCACAAGTGAAAGAACTGCCTAGAGGGGGAGAGCCCCGCTGCCCTCTCAACAGGAAAGAAGGAAGGAAGACAGAATGGGGACGCACGGACGCATCTGGAAGGCGGGGTAGGAGAGGGGCTATCTGTTGGCTTGTATTGTCCTTGTGAAGGACAAAGGCAATGCTAGTGGAAGGAGAGGTGGAGGTGGGGCTTGGGAAGGGAATTTCTGACAGTGGGGAAGGTTTGAGATGGCCTGCAGTCATCAAATCCATTGCCATTTTAACAGATGAGTAAATTGAGGGCCAGGCTTGGCCCAAAGTTACACAGCTCATAAGTGGCAGATTCTGCAATGGAAAAATCCAAATCTTTTGTCTACTAGTCCACTTAGAACATTTAAGACTCAAAAATTGTTTCATGAAAAATAAGTAAAAGAGGCCTGTAGCTTATTGGTAAAGATGGGGGCAGGGCTGTTCTTAGGGCACTGCTAATAAAGACCATAAAAACACTATTGATATTTTCAGAAAGTCATTTGTTTAATAATTCTTTATACATCAATAACAGATTCATTCAAATATAATCCATATACCATAATATTCACCCACTTAAAGTGTACAGTTCAGTGGATTTGAGCATATTCACAAAGTTGTGCAAGTATCACACAATTTAATTCCAGAGTATTTTTATCACAAACCCATCAGCCACCATGCCTCATTTTCCCTTCCTTCCCACCCCCGGCAACCACTAGTGTATGTTTTGTCTCTATGGAATTACCTATTCTGTACAATTCAGACAAATAGAATCATACACTGTGCGGCCTTTTTGTGACTGGTTTCTTTCTCTTGATATGATGCTTTCAAGGCTCACCCATCTTGCAGCAGGTATCAGTAAGTACTTCATTCCTGTTTATTGGCTAATAATACTTAACTGTATAGATATACCATTTTGTTTACTCATCAGTTGATAAGTCATTTGGATATTTCATCTTTTTAGCTATTATGAATAATGCTGTTATGAAAATCACATGTAAGTTTTCATGTGGATATATGTTTCCTTATTAATTCTTATCCAAAATTTCACAGCTTAGAATTATAATTGTGTAGACAGTATAGGACATATGAGGTCCCAGGTAAACATTTTTTTAACCAAAGTCTTAAATATATTGTTTTCTAGGAGACCTAGAGATATTCCTAGCCCCAGATATTCCTAGCTGATTTCGAAATAAATAGGAAAATATGTTCAAATAGATGATTTAATAAAGTTCCTGTCTCAAACAGTGCAGATTTTTCAGATGAGATTACAAATCCAAAATAAACAAAAGAAAGATGAAACAAGAGATTAGCAAATAGACAAATAAACTTGACGTGAATGTCAGGCATTACTTTACTCAATTGAAGAAGGTATTCTCTGGGCTCCCTGCATTGCAGATTTGCCACCAGGGAGCAATGGAACGTGAAACTGCATGTAGAGGAGTGTGCCTGCCTTCCTTGGGGAAGAGGGGTCACAAGAGGGCTCTAACTCCAGACCGGCGAAATGTAGTATCACCATGGGTGAGAACTGACAAAAATTCTGTAAAATCTGAAAATAATGGAGTCTATTTATGTACTGTCATTAGACAATAATACCTAAAAGCGGGACATTTGGAGATATCATTAAGGGATAAAAGGCTTATCTGTGATCCAGCTACACAGATAAGAGAAGTTAAAACTGAAACTTACAATAAATAATGATTTGACACATTTTTCTAACATGTAGGAATAGGTGAAAGCTTTTAATTGACAGCATTATGTAAATTTACTATAGAGTATAAGAAAAGAAGCTTTACTGATAATTGATAGATCGAGTTGCTTTTTTGACTTATGTAATATCCCTTTGAATTCAAAGTCAATAGTACTGGGTTGACACAGAATTGGGGATTTAACTTAGATGTAGTTTAAAATTAGCATGCTTTTGTATAAAAAGTCAAATCAATTATTTGCCAATGTGGATGCAAATATTCAGGAAAATGATTCTTTGGTACTTGATTCAGTTATTGGAACACTGTCAAGTTTATTTGGAACAACTTGTGTGTGTATGCAAGTCTAAAATTTTAACTGTAAATTTTATAAAATCTAAATACAGATCAG
Source organism: Cervus canadensis (assembly GCF_019320065.1). Taxonomy (NCBI): domain Eukaryota; kingdom Metazoa; phylum Chordata; class Mammalia; order Artiodactyla; family Cervidae; genus Cervus; species Cervus canadensis. The sequence continues at coordinate 14,948,177 of NC_057414.1, read as the reverse complement.
GTACTTCCAGTGATACTTAATATACAAATTGAGATGTGCTGCAAGTGTAACATATACACTGGATTTTAAAGGCTAAATATGAAAAGAAATGTAAAATATCTCATTAATAATTTTCTTACATTGATTGGATGTCAAAATGATAACACTTTGGATATGTGTTGTGCTGAATAAAATATATTACTATTATATATTAATTTTACCCATTTCTTATGATGTTTTTTTAATGTGGCTACTGGTAAAAGATTAAATTACATTTGTGTATTATATTTCTAAGGACTGTGTGGCTCTAGTACCTTAATGACACAATAATGAGCAAACAAATAAGGTCATATTTTTTGGCATAGATATTATAAAAATTCAGAACAATTTATTTCTGTCACTGACTACCAATGGGAAATATTGCACACTTTCAAAATGTGAGTGTAGCGCAGCACAGAAAATAAATATATATAATGGAATAGATGTGTCTGCTGACACATTTCAAGGTTGTAGAAAGACAAGTGAGAAGATGTGATTCTGTGAAAATTCAGATGCAGCTGGCATTAAAGTATGTTGTAAATGAAACAATTTTACATACAATAAGTGACAGTAATTCAGACTGAAATGGTTCTCTTTTTAAATGTATGTGCAAGATGTGGAGTACTAACATATGACAGTTTTGCAAAAACCGACAAGAAACTTCTTTCTAAAAACACTCACTGGTTATAGTGATTATTCACCTCTAATTATTCCCATTTGGTAAAACGTAATTTTTGTAAAACAAGTTTCAGGCCCATCTGTTTAGTTATAAAATTTTTAGACATCTTGAAGTTTTTGAAGCAAATTATTTGTCAAAAGTCTTTTCATTAGAACTATAACACTTTCTGGTGTGTGAAATTTAATCCAGAATAGTCTGAATTGCTTTTTTTAAATAAGTGAATCCTCTGTAAAGTATAAAATGGAGATGTTTAAATTTACTAATGCTCCTAGATCCAAGGATATATAGTTTTTACACTAACAAAAATCTGTAAAACTAATTTTGGTACACTTTCTCATAGAAATTGGTGGATTATGAATAAATAAATTCCAGTCACAGTAAAATTTATCATTAACTCTGGAAAACATCACATGTACAGTTAGAGAATTACTGGTGAAGTCTATGAGAAAAATAACATTTCAAAATTTAAAACAAGGTCTCTCAGCCTGAGCAAAATTTACATTTGGTCTGCACAATTCTTCATTGTGGGGTTTGTCTTGAGCATTGTGAGACTGTTAGCTGATCAGCAGCAAGCCAGACCTGTACCCACCAAATGCCAATAACACCCCTCTTCTCTGCAGTGATGACCAAAAACACATGCAAGCTCTGCTGAGTGCCGCTGGGCAAGAAAAACCAGCTCGCAGAGAGTCACTGATTTACAGGAGCATCAGCTCCCGGGTGGCTCATGGCGGAGATGGTTAGGAATCTGCCCGCAGTGCAGGAGACCTGGGTTCGATCCCTAGGTCAGGAAGATCCCCTGGAGAAGGGAATGGCAACCCACTCCGGCATTCTTGCCTGGAGAATCCCATGGACAGAGGAGCCTGGCAGGCTACAGTCCATGGGATCTCAAAGAGGCAGACACGACTGAGCGACCAACACTTCACTTTCAGAACAATTAGGCAATTAAGATAGTTATATTTATAAACTTCAGTATAAATATCAATCAAATATTTTATAATTATATTGACTTCTGTAAGTAGCTGCATTTTTATTTTTTTGGTATATATTTAGGAATGTTAATAAGTTAAGTACATTAATAAATGTCTATAAGCAAAAGTCAAAGTGGGTGACATGGACTTTCATTTTTTAAAAAATTTTATTATTGGAATATAATTGCTTTACAATGCTGTTAGTTTCTGCTGTATAACAATATGAATCAGCTACAGGTATACATAGAGCCCCACCCTCTGAGCCTCTCTCCCACCCAGCCCTCATCCCACCCGCCCAGATCATCACAGCACCGAGCTGAGCTCCCCGTGCTACCCAGCAGCTTCCCGCCGTCCATCCATCTTATACGTGGTGCCTTATATATGGCAGCGCTCCTCTCCCGGTCTGTCCCACCCTCCTTTTCCCCTGCAGGGACCAGGAATTCGTTCTCTGCATGTGTCTCTATTCCTGCTAACGTGGGCCTTCCTCAGCCCAGACAACCTACAGAGCCTTCTCAGGAGGACAGGTAAGCCCCCCACTCCAACCCTGCAAGTCTGTAAAGATCTTGGGTGAAGGATGAGTCATATCATGGGTTAGAAGGGTTAATCAATATGGCAATCATGCTAAAGGATGGACACCATGGCCTTGGCCATCGGGAGGTTCACGTCCTCTACCTCCCAGTGATGCATTCACTCTCAGGCTGCACTTTCTCACTTGTCCACAGGAGCCCGAGTGTGACAGGGTGAGCAACACAGGCTCGCGTTGCTCACACAGAGAGCAGGGGTTGTGATCTGGACCGGGAATGTTAATTTATTAATGCTTCTCAATGCACACACTTCCTCCATTTGCAGCCTTCTTTCTTTTAACAAGATTCTCCAGTGTACTTCTTGGAAAAGTATAAAAGATGAAGTTCTGAGAAGGAGAAAAGTGGGGTTGATAAAGGAAAGCCTTATAGAGAAAGTCAGTCACGCTGCCATGAAAGGGGAATAGAACCTCTTCCTAGAATACTGGGCAAGAATAGAGATTTCTATTCCACATGTGAGCCAAGAACCAAAAGCTGAACCTCTGTCTATAAAAGACAATGTTCTTGGTCCGTAATAAGTCCAAACAGAACTCTTTGGGGGGAGATTAAAAGGAATTAATGTTCTTGAAGAATCAGGACCTCACTAAAAGGTAGAACCAATCTTCATAACTAGAGCTGCGGAAGAAATATGTTTCAGGCAAATCAACGAAAACAGAACAAAATAGGTCGGAGCAGAAAACAGATTCCTAGGGACCAGAGCCAAAAAGACCTCAAGAAAGGACAAAGAGAAGTCCTCAGTCTGAGCAGGATAACCTGAAACAAGGGGAGAATATTCAGGTAATACCCAGAAAAACAATTTCATTTACTGACTGTGACCCTGCTGCAGGATTCAACCACTACAAAGACAGCTACAAAGATGTAAATATAAGTTGCCTTTGACGCAGGGCCAGAGGCGTGACCGGTGGCTCCTATCCCGGGAGATGAAGGGGAAGCAGGCCCCAAGGGGAAGGGAAGCCCGTGAGAAACCCAGCTCCGCCAGCACTGCGGGGCTGAGCCCTAGAGCACAAGAGGAGGTGCTCGTCTCATTCACCTTCTAGAAGCCAGAGAAAACAGCATCAAAGTCTTTTCTGTTTCTAGAAACTGCATGAGGTCCTCAGCATTGAGTATTTGTGGTTTAGCTTGGCTTGTTTGTTTACATCTGCTTTCTCCTGTGTATTTGAATAACAGCCCCTCCTCCAATGGAGCTGGAGTTTGGAGTGGGGAGCTGTACTTCTCTGAGAAGGGCCGCAGGGCAGGAGAAGCCGGCAGTCTGTGTTCTGACCCCTTGCCAGCCTGGGGACGGGGGACCCAGACGGTGGATGTAGAGAAAGAAGGGCAAGGATGAGGCCCACGTGTCATCTCACAGACAGCGCAGCAGGAGGAGGGAGGCAGTCGACCCAACACTGAGAAATGGCCCTGGAAGAAGGGCCTGAGGCGGAATACCTTAGAGACACACTCAGGAGGTGACCTGGAGCCCTGATCTCCAGCTGGGGAGGAAGAGAGTGGGACTCAGAAGTGGGCTGACACAGAGGAATCGGTAGAAAGAGGCTGAAGGTTTGCAGGGGGGAGGTCTGATGGAGAATGCGAGAGAAAACCACTGAATGTGTCAAGTAACTGGGACAGCCATGAATATGAAGTACACACTTCGGCAAGAAGTTGGTCATGACCAGTTTTAACGAATGCTACATAACCTTCTTAGTGGTTCCAAGAGAGAGACAAAAAAAAAAGTTTGAGTTAAAAAAATTAATCCTTGGAAAAACCACTGATCATATCTATTAACATGGAGTCACCTCAAAAAACAAAACTCTGGGCTACTATTTGGTAAACCATTATGATAAACCTAACAGTGATAAATCACAGGGAGTGATCCACATGCCTTTCATCGAGGTGATTAGAGGGTCAAACCCTCAATGGTTTCCTGAGAGTCAGAGGCACAGGGTCAGAGAATGAACGTGGGTTCAGAGGCTGTGGACTGGCTAAAGAGCCACGGTGTTTAGGAACAGAGGTCTGTGAGAGACCAGTGTCCTATTGCGCTGGTAATTACTACTGCGTTGCTGAAGGTCCCAAGAGCACCTCGCGGGGGACAGTAGGCACAGGATCACTAAATTCACTCAAGTAAGAATTACTTATCAAGAGGAAGTGTGAACTGAATTTACATGTGTAATAAAAAAAATTAGCTTTCTAATCCATATACCTGTTGAGTCATCATTTGTATAACTCAAGGGCAGTATCAGTTGAAAAATAAATAAATCTTTACCTGGCACTGTCTTTGGTACATTTTCAGTTCTTGTAAGAGCTTCTGATTTTCATCTTGTAACTTATTCCTGCTTAATGCTATTTCACTCACAGCTGATTTTAACTTTTCAATAACGAATTCATCTCTTTCACTGGTTTCACAAGTGGAATCTGGTTCACATATCAACCGAGGAATTTCAGGGTTGCTGTCTTCTATGTCCTGTTTTTTACCGTTTGGCTGAGTTTGGTAACTTTGTGCCTGTTTCTGAGAAATTTGAAAACTGTGTCAGTGAAGTGGGGAATGTCTAAGCTTATATATAAAGTTCAAGAGTGACTGAAAAAATTAGGAAAAAATCTTTAAATATATTATTAGATAATGAAGCTCTGTCCTTCATAATTCAGCCTAGTATTTATTCTAAAACCTCAATTTCAGATGGCATAAAGAGAAGTCATATTTCTATAATCTCAGAGCAAAGATGCAGAGGGCTTTGGGTAGGAAATTCTTATTCAGCAAAAAATAAAATATAGAAGATATGAAAAAGAGGAAAAACATATGGGTTTAATTACACAATAGTTGAAAATGTCTCTATGACCCAAAATAAACAAATCTGGATTGTAAAAAAAGTTGTCAACACATATAACACGTGTAATTCCCAAAGTACAAAAACTTCTACACATCATAAGAAAGGGCAAATAGCACAAAAGAAAAGTGGGCAAAGTCTGTACACAGGCAATTCACAGAACAGGAAATGAAAAAAGCTAAGAAACACATGAAGAGATGCTCAACCTTACAAGCAGTCAGAGAAACATAAAGCAAATCAAGCCAACATTACTATCAGTTTCTCAAGTTGGTAAAAATCAAAAGACTGATATTCCATGTTGACAAGACAGGAGTGGTCTTTGTTCATGAACTGTAAATTGCTATCATTTTTTTTAGAAAATAACCTGCTAATATTGATTAGAAATATGAATGAACATACCCTTTGGCTCAACAAACATTTCTAAGATTTTTATTTAACAAAATGAGAGTATTGGTATTTAAAGATGTTTATACAAGGACATTTGTTACACTACTGTGTAACAGCAGAAAACTGGAAACAACCTGAGTGTTCATTAATAAAGAAATGTTTGAAAGAATTATGGTATATCTACTATATACTATGGTGTATATGATATATATATATACACACACACACATATAATAAATACTCTGAAATATAATTAAGCAGCGACTCAAAAGGCTATCCACAGCTTATTAAGTAAAAAAGCAAAATTTAAAAAAGAAACATATAATTTCATCCAAACAGATTTTCATATGTGTACAAACAAAAGAAAAATTATGTGAAGATAAATACCTAATTGTTTACCTTATTGGTATTAAATGGATAAGAATGGAGTAGAGGATGAGGTTAGCAATTTTGTCAGATTATTTTGTGCTGTTCAGGGAACATGTATAACATATTCAAGTAACTTAAAGAAAGAATGAAAAAGCAGCATATACGAAACAAACAAAACAGCATCTTACTGGCGTGAATGAACTTTCCAACTCCCTAGGCAAGCTTCCAGCTGGTTACCACCTGCACCAGCCCCCAGGCCCGCCTCCCACACACCCTCCACCCAGCCAGCCCAGTTCCCATTCAGCGAACTCACCTTCTGCTCTCTTGCCTCAGGACTTTGCTCTTTCCACTACCCTGAATACATTCTCTCCTGTCTCAAAATACCTCCCTTCTTCCCTTCTTCAAGGCCCACGCCGCGTTCCACTCCTGCTGGAGGACGTGTCCTGACTATCTCAGTTCAAATTTTTCTCTTATTCCTGTGACCTCGAAAAGGATTTGAATCCTTTCCATTCACTTGTCATTAATTATCTGTCGACCTGTACCTGTATTATCTCTGTGTCTAGACTGTAAAGTTCTAGGGGGCAGGGACCAAGCCTTCTTAAACGTAAACGACTTGTCATATGCACACAAAAACATGCTATTTAATGACACAATAACAATGGAGACTTTTAATAGCACCACCTTCTGGGACATATAAAGTCATTAACGATATTTCATGCACTTGTAACTCTACCTAGTGTTGGACCTACTCTGGTTATTTTCCGTTGCTTGGCATTTCTATCTGTAGAAAGATTACATGCTGAGTGGTAAAGAGAGTAATAGTGTTTAACCTCTAATTTATTCTAATTTAGTATTAGACAGTATTAGAAAACGTACCTGAAATTGATTACACTTCTCAGATAATATTTTTTGTTGAGCATCTAAAGAAACCAGATGAGTCTGATACAGTATCTCTTGTTTGTCCCATTCTCTTGATTTTGCTCTAAATTCCTTTAATAGAGAGAGAAATAGAAGCTAAAAAAAATGATTCATTTTAAAGCACAATAAATAAGACCTTTCATTTGCACCTTTGTTCTGAGAAAAAAGTATGAAACTTAATCTGCATTTTTTTTAAGAAATAAGGATTTTGTTAAAAATGTTTTTCTTGTAACAAATACTGATTATTAATAATGGAGTTTTAAACAACTCTTTGCATCAACCAGTACTTCCTTTTTATTTCCTAAGCGGACACCAGAAGTTTTTTTCCCTTCTTTATACTCAGTCACCAAACCTGCTACCTTGTCTGTGAGGGGTGGGGCTTGGGCTAATTTAGTGACTTTGTCCCCTGTGGCTTTCAGGGGAAGCCAAGAGCAATCCGTTCTCAAGAATGGAGCTGCTATCTCAGGCCTCCCTTAGGCAGAACCAACTGGGCTGAGCTGAAAGAAGGGGCGCTCAGTTCTTCACGCTTTTGCTCAAGTTGTGTCTTCATGGAGAATGATTATCTGTTCACAGATTTACAAGACAAAAGGATGTGGCTTTGGGGACCCTGAAGAAAACTTCAGGGCTTCAGGCTTCCCTGGTGGCTCAGCTGGTAAAGAATCTGCCTGCAATGTGGGAGACGTGGGTTCAGTCCTTGGGTTGGGAGGATCCCCTGGAGAAGGGAACAGCTACCCACTCCAGGATTCCTGTCTGGAGAATTCCATGGACTGTATAGTCCATGGGGTTGCAAAGAGTCAGACATGACTGAGCAACTTCCACTTTTTCTATTTTGCCTGGGGCTGGCCGTTATATCTTCTCTTTCTGTCCAGGCTGTAAACAACTTAAGACTAAGTACTACAGATTTCATTACTTTCGTATTGCTTCATTTCTTGAATGTACAAAGAAAAGCCCAGTACTAGTATTTCCAGATATGTAAGCAGTTCTCACTAAATTTTGCAAAGAAAATAACACGGTTGGAAATAAACTCTATAGCTACTGAGTCCATATGAGATATTACTGAATGTAGATACATGGCATGAACATATTTGATGTTTCCAATCATCAATTCAGCAGTATTAAGCATCTAGTGTCCAGCAGGTACTGTGGAAAGAGGAGGATTTAAAAATAATACATGCTTAAAAGAAACAAATTTTTCAAAGGAAAAAAAACAAGGACTGAGGGCTTCGCAGGTGACTCAGTGGTAGAGAATCTGCCTGCCGATGCAGGAGACCCCGGAGGTGTGGGTTTGATGCCTGGGTCTGGAAGATTCCCTGGAGGAGGGTGCTGGCAACCTACTCCAGTATTCTTGCCTAGAGAATCCCATGGACAGAGAAGCCTGGCGGGCTACAGTCCACGGGGTCACAAAGAGTCAGACACGACTGAGCACACATGCATATAATAAAGTAGGGAAATGTACATGTAAACAAATGATTTTACGGTATTAGTACAATATAACAGTGCCACGTAAAAGTCATACAGATGATGCCATGATTGTCTTAGCCATCTCCAATAATACATCAAATTGGAAAAAAGTTCATTTGAACTATTTTGAGAGATTGGTGGTGTTTCAAAGATGGCTGAAATGACTGGATTGGCTATCCAGGAAAATAAATATACTAATTTAGAGAATGAAAGCTATATCGTGTTTAAAATGAGAATATGCATTTCACGTTTTCTACAGATTAATGATTTTAAAGAATTTGGGGGGAAATCTTCATTTTATAAATCCACAAGCTCCCAAATAATCAGTGAGGGAAGACTTCACTACTAAAGTAGTAGGCTTTTATAGTAATTAAAAGTGACCTGAAATTGAGTGATGGTAATAAAGTTGGAGAAATACAGATAGATCCTGTTTTAAATGTATAATAATACCCTGATACATAGACTATATTTATTAAATTAAATGGAGACAGTTCATTTAAAGTAACTGACTTTGATTCTGACATTTGACAGTTTTAAACAAGGTACATGAAAACAGGGTCTTCAGAAATAGTGACAAATTTATAAAACTAGGCTCTAATAAAAAAATAGGTTAAATTTTCAAATCAATACAAGGTGCATTATAAAAAATGCTTAATTTAGGAAGGAGTTTTTAGAGTCTGAATTAAAATGTGGCTAAGGTTGACTTGCACAGTTCACATCTTGCAATAATATGATATGAACTGTGCAATAATACTAATACTTATAGATATAAATGCAATAATACTAATATACACACCCAACAACCTCAATCTTGAAAATAAACATTTCCCAGCATGCTATAAGAGAAGGCAGGAACATTGGTCTCTCCCTTAAAAATTCTACAACAGGTAGAAATGAGGCCAAGAATCAGGCCAAACAAGGCTACAAATGTGTGTCATGAACTTGGCAGCTGGTACTTATAATAGTCCTGGCTTTCTTGGTCTTAGATGTATTGGTTTCAAGCGCACACTATCCAGTCGTTATGGGGCCATGCAGAGACTGAGAAAGAGACTGTAAGAATTTTGTAGAGACTGGAGATATCAGCCGAGGGTCCAGTTCTGGCACGTCTGTACACTTGTCTAACCCTTCAGATTAAGTTCTCCATGGATAGAAACCTTTTCTGGGTCTTTAAGGTTGAGAGTGGATCAGAGGCATTAAAATCAGTTTATAGCAGAAGTTATATTGTTAAATATATATTTTAATCCCTCTACTAAATCTTGAGAGGCAGAACGAACATTTCTTTAGTGACTACTATAGGTCAGGGACTCTATGAACCTTCATTTGTAAGATAGTTTTAACTTTTTCTTATGAAAATTTTCATACTTATATAAAAGCAGAGAGCAAAACAAGCTCCCATGTACCCTACACCCAGATTAACTCCTGTCAAGTCAGTCCATCTGTATCTCATCTCTACCTTTTTCACTCGAGTATTTTAAGGCAACTTTCAGGCCTCATGTGTTTTTACCGCAGATGCTTCAGAGAGCATCTAAACACACATACACACACGTTTTCCTCTTCCATAACCACAACGTCACTTGTAAGACAATCTTAACCCCCATTTATTGGTGAAAAATGTAATCTCCGTGAGGTCATCAGCTTGTCCAAAGGTCACAGGGCAAATAAGCGAGACAGTCAGGCCCTATTTTAAGCTGTAAACTGTCAAGTTCTTTCACTGGAGCAAGCTGTTTCCCACTGTTCAATCACTGTATCAGTGTATAAATGTTTGTCCCAAAGGAGAAACATGCTTAGATGTAGGCTAAAACTGGAACAGTCCATCTCCTACACATTAATTTTTCAGCTGCCTCTAAACAAAGACAGGTACATGAAGTGTTTCCTTTATGATATAGATGAAACTGTATTTACATATTATGCTTAAAAATTTTGTATAAATACAAATATATCACATATTTGCTACTAATTTCCACTATAATTTCATGAGGTACATTTTACGTATTTAGATCTCTAAATGTAAAGTGTGCACAAAGTACTTGATACTAATTTAAGGCTTTTTCTTTGAACAATTTATATGAATGTAGTTCTCCCACTAATCCCCATGAGAAGTCAATCAAATGAAGAGTCAGTGATTTAACTGCATTTTCAGTGAAAGCCCATGTATATTATATCACAATCTTTGAGCATTTTCTGTGAGACCAGAATATTCTAAAAATAAGTCTAGTTACACCATTGCAAGAGGCAGGAAGTTATACAAAGTGCATTTTCCTAGAGGGTCATCCTTACTTAGTGGTAGTAATTTTATATTTTTTAAAATGTATGTTTCTTATGCAGTACAGTATAAAATTTACTGGAATTTAAAAACTAAAGCCAAACACTTCCAACAAAATTCTTGAAATAGGCTGGTTTTAGGGCTGTAGTTTGAGTGTTTTGTTTTGTTTTTTTTTCCTGCTCTGAAAAATATTTTGGAGGAAAATTTTGAGAAGGGCTGTTAACTGAAGAGTTACATGACAAAGATGAAGAAGTATAAAACAGGACAATGACAGTTAGGAGGAAGACAGAGGTAAGAGGCATTAGACACAGAAAGGGGCAAAGCTGGGCTGGAATAGGAGTAGTAAGAAAGGAAAACATCAAAGGTTCCTAAGAGGTTTCTACCTGGCTGATTGGGACGCACAGTGAGGGAAGTCAAAGTCACTCAGTCATGTCCAACTCTGCGAGCCCATGGAATTCTCCAGGCCAGGAGTGGGTCCAATACTGGGGTGGGTCGCTTTTCCCTTCTGCAGGGGATCTTCCTAACCCAGGGACTGAACCCAGGTATTCTGCATTGCAGGTGGATTCTTTACCATCTGAGCCACTAGGGTGGCCAAGAATACTGGAGTGGGTAGCCTCTCCCTCACCCAGTGGATCTTCCTGACCCAGAAATGAACCGGGGTCTCCTGCACTGCAAGCAGACTCTTTGCCAGCTAAGCTATCAGGGACATAGAGAGCCATTAACTATGAACAAAGCAAAAGAAACTGAAATCATTGGCTGGCTGTGGGGAGAAACTATTGTTTAGGGCTTGAGAACAGTGGGAAAACAAAAAAACTCTGAGTGGGATAACATGATAGGGGTCAATTTGAGGTCAATTAGAAAACAATAATTGAGCCACAGTGGGAATTTAGCTAAGGTTAGAAAAGGAACTCACAGCAGACTATCTGCTGTTTCATGGCCAGTAGCAGGAGTGCACAAGGGCACAGGGAAGAAAAATCGCTTATTTTTTCCAAGGTTGGAAAGTTAAGAGGATTGAAATAAGTGTTTCTATGACATGTTTAACCTTTTTAGCGACTGAGATTTTAGGAGTTCTGGGTGACACAGGGTCGTTATATTGGAGTGAAACTACCTTTAAAGAAAAGATCCTGAAACTTCAAGTTCTGTTCTGAAAATTGCTATGAGGCTTCATTAAGACTTAAGTACCTAATAGTTAAACAGCCATTAAAAGATTTATTAGACACTCTCTTTAACTGACCCCAGGGATGTCCTTCAATTTCACTCAACATCTGCAGTTTCTTTGAACATTTTTTTGCTCTCCAAAATGCTGATATGTATGAAAGATGTATAAATTAAAGTGATGTTTTAATTGACTAAGTGCCTGAAGGAAGGTGCACTAAGAAAATATCTTCAATGGGAAGCAGGTTTCTAATGGTGCTTTGTTACCACAGTGGTGCATGCCACTGTGCATTCTGGAGACAAACAGCCCTCAACAACAACAGCAAAAACCATCTTAATACAAACAGGGGTAAACTAAGACAACATAGCTTACCTCTAATTTCTGGTTCATATTGTTCAGTTCAAAGGGCATTTCCTCTTTGAGGTGTGGTACTTCTTTTCGTCGAAATTTATTTTGTTTCATCTGGTGTAATCTCAGTTTTTCAAAGCTATTAGTTAGTTTGGAAAACTGTAAATAATAGAGAATGCTAACATTTTACTATTGGTTATTTATAACTTGATTTCTTGATAGTTCTCTTGCATACCTCTTTCAAATTTTAAGTCATGATTAGGAAATGCAGTAAGGCTTAAATGTTCCAATTAGTGAAGCTAGAACCAGTTATTAAAACTAAATTGTTGAAGCTGAACACAATTCAGCTTTCAAGTAAATTTGGAACTTCATTGACTGCACAGTTTAACAATTCACTTGATAAAATGTTTTGTTCAGTTTTATCTTAACCATATATAGAAAAGCTCACAATTTAAAACAACAAAGTTTTTTTCTTACTTTTATTTAGTGCCATCTTGTGTTGACAATTTTAATTTCAATAACTCAATCTATAAAATGACCAACTTACACTTCTTTTAAGGAAACGGAGGACTTAACATAAAAAATACAAACACACTTATATCAATGTAAGTTAAAATAAAATTAAATATAAAGCTTGATATAATCTTTCTCTTATCAGTAATTCTTGTTATAACTTAAGGCTGTAATTTTTTTCTCTTGTTCTACCTTCAAATAATAGATTAAAAGCCTCATGATCTATCAACATCTGTTAGGAAATTTCTAAATAACTGTTTACAAAACTTGTTTTTCTTTTTTCTTTTGAAATAATTATAGATTCACAAGAAGCTGCAAAGATATTACAGAGAGATTCTGGGTTCTCTCCACCCAGTTTCCCCCAATATTTACATCTTAGTGAATTTTGTACAGTATCAAACTCAGGAAATTGATGTCAGTACAATATGCGATCAAGGTAACAATAGTTCACTCCTTTTTATTGCTCAGTATTATATCATGGCATAGACGTAAACACAGTTTGTTTGACCATTCACATATTGAGATATTTTTGGTTGTTTCCAGTTTTTGACTATTACAAAGAAAGCTATGAACAATTGTGTCTATTTTATATCTGATAGTAATGCAGTCATTTCTGCTTCCTTTTTCTTTCTCACATAGTTTTAAAAATTGAGATATAGTTCACCTACCATAAAATTTAGAGTATTACTTCATTGGTTTTTAGTATATTCAGTTGGGTAATTATCACATTATCTAATTTCAGAATACCTTCATCATCTCCAAAAGAAGCCCTGTATCTATTAACAGTGACTACACATTTCCTCCTTCCTCAAGGCCCTAGCAACACTAATCTCTGTTTCTATGGATTTACCTATTCTGATCATTTCATATTAATGGAATCATACAATATGCAACCTTTTGTGTCTGGTTTCTTTCACTCAGCATAATGTTTTTAAGGTTCATCCATGTTGTAGCATGGGTCAATATTTCATTCCTTCTAATGGCTGAATAATACTTCATTGCATGGGTATACCATATTTTGTTTATTCATTCATCAACTGATGAACATGTGGATTGTTTCCACTTTTTCAATATTATGGGGAAATGCTGCTATGAACATTTGTGTAGAAGATTTTGTGTGGATATAGGTTTTTATTTCTCTTGGTTATATATACCTAGGAGTAGAATAGCTGAAACTAGAAACTGAAATGTAGACACTGTAAGTTTAATTTTTTAATGAACTGCCAAACAGTTTTCCAAAGTGGCTGAACCATTTTCCACTTTTCAGTGGTAATGTACAGGGCTCCAATTTCTCCATATCCTTACCAATGCCTGCTTTTATCCATCATTTGATTATAGCAATTAGCAGGTGTGAAGGGACATCTCATTATGGTTTTGATTTGCATTTCCCTAAGGAGATGGCTGGATGACATCACCGACTCAATGGGCATGAGTTTGAGTAGACTCCGGGGGTTTGTGATGGACAGGGAGGCCTGGCGTGCTGCGATTCATGGGGTCGCAAAGAGTCGGACACGACTGAGCGACTGAACTGAACTGAACTGAACTGAATGACTAATGGCATTGGGCACTTTCTCACATGCTTATTTGACCATTTATATATCTCCTTTGGAGAAATGCGTATTTATATCTATGCCCATTTTAAAATTTGATCATTTGTCTTTTTACTATGGACTACTAAGAGTTTTTTTTTAAATTCTGGATATGAATACCTTATTAAATATATGATTTTCAAATGTTTTCTCCCACTTTGTGAGCCTTTTTTTTTTTTTTGGTGTGCTTTGAAATACAAAGGTTGTTAAAATTTTGATGAAATCAAGTTTATCTAATTTTCTTGCACTTTTGGTACCAAATCTAAGAAACTGTTGCCTAGTCCAAAACCATGAGGATTTACTCCTGTTTTCTTCTAAAGAGTTTTACAGATCTAGTTTTTACATTTAGCCCTTTGATTCATTTTGTATTATTTTTTGTCTGTGGTTTAGGTAAGGGTCCAATCTAGTTCTTTTTCGTGTGGATATCCAATTGTTCTGTCACTGTTGAACAGACTATTCCTTTTCCCCTGAATTATTTTTGCACCACTTCTGCTTTCTTTTGATTAGTATTTGCAGGGTATATTTTTTCTATCTTTTTATTTTCAACTTACATACGTAGTTATATTTGAAGTGAGTTTCTGAAACAAAACATACAGTTGGGTCATATATTTTTTATTTACTCTGCAAATCTCTTTTAACTACTATAGTTAGACCATTTTCATTTAATGTAAGTATTGTGATATTAGTGTTTAAGCCTGACTTTGTTTCATGTTTGTTGCCTAGTTTTTGGTTTATCTGTTTTAGTTTTCCTGTCTTTCTCTGCGTTCTTTGAACATTTTTTAGAATGCCATTTTAATGTATCTATAGTATTTTTGAATGTATTTATTTGTTTAGCTTTTTTAGTTATTGCTCTAGGTATAATATTATACATACATAGCTTATTACAGTCTACTGGTGTTGACGTTTTACCAGTTCAAGTGAAGTTTAGAATCTTAGTTCTCTTTGCCATGACCCATTTCTGATGTTATTATCTTAATTATTTTCTCAGTATACATTAAGAACCACTTTAGCTATTATTATAATTTTTGCTTCAGTTGTCAAAAAATTTAGAAAACTCAAGAGAAGTAAAATCTACTGCATTTATCCATGCTTTCACTTTTCCAATTTTTTCTTATCATTTCCTTCTTACCAAGGAGAAATTCCTTTAGCTATTCTTTTAGGGTAGATCTATTGGTAACAAAACTTCTTTGTTGTTGTCCAGTCGCTAAGTCACATCCGACTCTTTGTGACTCCATGAACTGTAGAACGCCAGGCTTCCCTGTCCTTCACTATCTCCTTGAGTTTGTTCAAACTCATGTCCATTGAGTCGGTGATGCCATGCAACCATCTCATCCTCTGTCGTCCCCTTCTCCTCTTGCCCTCAATCTTTCCCAGCATCAGAGTCTTCCCCAAAGAGTCAGCTCTTTGCATCAGGTGGCCAAAGTATTGGAGCTTCAGCTTCAACGTCAGTCCTTCCAATCAATATTCAGGACTGATTTCCTTTAGGATAGACTGGTTGAATCTCCTTGCAGTCCATGGGACTCTCAAGAGTCTTTTCCAACACCATCAATTCTTCCACAAAAGCATCAATTCTTCCACACTCAGCTTTCTTTGTAGGTCCAACTCTCACATCCATACGTGACCACTGGAAAAACCATAGCCTTGACTAGATGGATCTTTGTTGGCAAAGTAATGTCTCTGCTTTTAATATGCTGTCCAGGCTGTCTTGGTTGCTTTTTAATATGCTGTCGGATTGGGTAATTTCTGTTGTGTTGTGTTCAAGTTCACTCATTATGTATGTCTTCTATCCTCTCTATTCTGCTTTTGAACCCATCTATTGAATTTTTTAGTTTGGTTATTGTATTTTTAAGTTACAAAATTTCTAGCTGCTTGTTCTTTATCTTTTTCTTTGCTAAAACATTCTGATTTAATTTGTTTCAAGCATGTTTGTAATGGCTCATTGAAGCATTTTTATAACAGTTACTTTAAACTCGTTATCAGATAATTCTAACATCTATATCAACTCAGTGTTGGTGTCTCTTAAATGACTTTTCTCATTCAAGTTGAGATCTTCCTTGTTTTTGCTATGATGCGTGATTTTTTAAAAATTGAAACCATTTTGGGGTATTGTTATGTGACTCCAGATTTTGTAGAAATACTGTGTTTTAGCAGTCCTCTTCTGACAGCGCTCCAGCAGGGAAGATGGAACACTGCCTCACTGCTGCCTCGTGGGAGTGAGAGTCCAGGTCTTCACGTGGCCTCAGCCGGTCACTGGGGAGAGGCAGGTTTCCTTGTTACTGCCCAGTGGGAGCGGGAGCTCACGGTCCGCACACTTTCACTGGCACACGTTGATGGAAGGGGCACAGATGCCCCGTGACTGCTTCTTGCGTGGCCTTCAGCGGTACTGTGGTGAGGGAAGGAGCCCTGTTAGCACAGAGGCGGGAATGTCCAGACCCTTGTTAGGCTTCCCCAGACACCACTGCAGAGAAGGGCGCGGCACCACCGCCAGAGGCGCAGAGGAGCCCAGGTTCTCCTACGGTTGCCCGGACACCACCGACTGCGTTTCCACTGTCTGCTCTGACTCCCCGAGGCTGTGGCCTGGACTACCTCAGCAGAAGAGGCGAGGGTGGAGCCCAGGCTGTCAACTCGGTCTCTGCTGGTGAAGTGGGTTTGCAGCTGTAGTCCTTTTCTGTGCCCTTTGGCTAGAGTCATGCAGTTATTATCAAAAAGCTTTTAATCTTGGTAGGCTGTCTTTCTTCCGGTCTTTCAGTTGCAAGGAGGAGGCTTTCTTCCTCTTTTGGTTTGTTTGTGCCCACTTGAGAGTCTGGCCTGCTGGCTTCTCTGTTATCCAGTCTATGATATGAGAGGCAAAAAGAAATTCCAGGAACTCAACACCATGTTTTTCCTTGGGTCCCAAGGTCCTAGTTGGTCTGTCTTTCCTCTCCACTTCTCAGTCTTATGTTGTTTTATAAATAATGTCCAGGATTTCTAGTTGCATTTAGCAGGAGGAATAGGGGAAAGTACATTGACTCCACCTTTCCAGAAGAATAAATCTCAAATGCATATAATGTATATAAAATTATAGTTTTATAATTTTAGAAGGAAAAGAAAATACACCATTTTAAAAAAGGAAGCAATTTCAAAAGAAAGTTTTGTCAGAGTTTTTTAAGGCAGAATGTGATAGAATGTATCCTTAAGATATTTTAGGAAAATAAGGTTGTAAATAAATGAAGAATTTCAAAGAAGGGAGCAGTAGCGTGAACTAGCAGCAACAAAAGCATGTTTGCCACAAAGTATCATTTTCTGCTTAGAAAAAATGACATATTACTAGCTATTACACAAACTGAGGCAAATACACAGTACTTTTCTCTTTTCCTTTTACCCCTTCTTTCCTCTTCCTTCTCTTCTGCTTTTCCTCCCTCTCTCCCTTTCTTTTAGCCACAGGAGAAAAGAAATGTGGAAAACTGCAGTGGAAGCAGATGGCTGTTCTCTCAACAACAGTGTAGTGTTTCCAAAGTGTATTCTATGAAATACCTCTTCATGGTGTTTACATTGCAGCTGGGCTACAGTGTTTACTGGTTTTAGTATAAAAAACAAAAGGGTTCCATGGTCAAATACATTTGAAAAATGGTGGATTAAAAAGGCTAGATGGATGTTTTCAGAGCAGGGCTTCTCGCAGCCTATAACATGCTCCTATGTACTGTAAATGTCCAGCACCAAAGGCGTAAACAGCGTTTCCTAAGCTCTCTGCGCTGGTGCACACAGCAAATTTTTGTGAAAACTGCTGTAAATAGAGTTGCTGGCTAGCTGGCAGCCAAGTGATAAAACAGATGCAAAGCATCAGATGGTCAGGATTCATACAGTGAACGACCACTCAGTGTCTGTAAACAAGCCCAACACTTTTTAACAATAGACATTAAAAAAAACCCCAGAAATTAAAGATTTGGTAAGCTGTGACTGAACTAGTTAAACGTAATTTACAGATGGTACTTAACTTGTATCTAGATCTCTGTATTTTTTTCAGACTTATTCTAGATCATGTTCTCTTTGTTTACACTGAATTATTATAGTCATTCAATATTTATGTTGCTATATTAGAGCTTCATCTTTATATTAATAGAAAAAACAAGGTTGTTTGACTTAAGTGTCAAATGCTTCAAATCTTAGCTAGGAAAATAAGCATATTCATATTTCATAATTCAAGTTACCATCTAGCAGAAGCTATTTAAATTGAAGGCAAAATATCTAGATAGACTTAACAGCTAGTCTTGTAAGATAATACCCATTAAGTGCATCAAATGCTTCATAATCCTATCATAATGGCTGATCACTTCCCTAAAAAGGTATGTTAGGAGGAGCTTTAACTACCTTGGGCTCCCTTAACCATATTACAATTTGTGAAATCTCTGCACTTCAATAAAAGTTGGTTGTAAAGTAAAATTCATAATCAAACCACTTTCCCCTTTGATTAATTTACTAAGTGAAGCAAGGATGTAGTTAGTGCCTACTAGACCTGAGATGCTTATTGCCCTATGTGTCATCTGTGTGAAGAAAGAAACTTTTTGCTTGTCAGCACAGTGGGGAGTATGACATAGGGATAAATCAGAAAGAAAGCCCTCTCACCATATAAGCAGAAGCCCTCTCATTTATCAAACACCTATGCGTAACAAAGCAATAAAGATCAGTTTTGTTCTTTCAATGATCTATTTTATAATAGTGAAAGTCACTCAGTCATGTTCAACTCTTTACAGCCCACAGACTGCAGCCCGCCAGGCTCTCTCTCCATGGAATTCTTCAGGCAAGGATACTGGAGTGGGTTGCCCTTTCCTACTCCAGGGGATCTTCCTGACCTCCATATTTTAAACTGCCATAGAAGAAAGGACACCCCTATTAGGGAGCAGTGACTAGTAAGTTGATATTTTGTTGTTGTTTTTCACATAGCTAATTATCATAAGGTAATCAGTTAGTCACTTGATTAATAGAAAGCCATTAGTCTGGCAGTGTGCTAACAGGGATAGAGAGCTGACCATCTAACACAAGAGACAAAAATAATACTCGGAAAACAACGAAAGACAGGACCAAACATATAACCTGTACTTAAAATACAACAACTTTTGCTTATATTAAAATACTTAATTTTAGCAAAATTAACACAATATTATAGGTCCAAACATATATTAAAACATGATACTAAATTGTAATGCGTTTCTTTACTTGAGCTTTCAGGGTTTGTAGTTGTCCTTCGTAATTTTGAGTCATTGCTAAGTTACATTTTTCCAAACTGTCCAACTTCTGTCGAAGTAACCCCACCTGCATTAAGAATAAAATTTGATTTTAATTTTTCTAAATTTTGCCTGACAAAATCAGAAAATGTACAAAAGAGGGATACAATTCAAATAAAACCACTATACCAAACCAAGAATAAATATTTGTACTGTGGTTCTTAGAATAGTCATTAATAATTAAATTCACAAAAACCAGATGTTGCTAGGGCTATTCCAATGAGTACACATTAGGACAGTATGGCATGGATGTTGAGCCTTCTCACTGGCACATTAAAGCAAGATTTAAAATTTACTTCGCATTGTGGTTTTGGGAGACTTATGTCATCACTCTTGGGGCAGAACCCCTGCCAACACATTTCAGCCTTTATTTCAGGCTCTGCTGCCTTCAGTGGGAGCCCTGTTTTAGTGGTGTTATGGAATAATTGTTACCTTCTTTCTTTCTTTTTTAATAAAAACTAACAAATTGAAAAGAAAAATAGGACTTCCCTGGTGGTATGGTGGGTAAGAATCCACCAGCCAATGCAGGGAACATGGTTCGACTCCTGGTCTGGAAAAATTCCATGTGCCTCAGAGCAAGTAAACCCCTGCGCCACAACTACCGAGCCCATGCTTGAGACCCTGGGCTCTGCAAGTGCAGACGCTCACGCTGCAGTTACTGAAGCCCGTGGGCCTAGGGGGCTGTGCCCTCCAACAGGAGAAGACACCGCCATGAGAAGCCGGTGCAGCCAAGAGTAGCCCCTGCTCGCCACAGCTAGAAAAAGCCCAGGAGCAGCAAAGAAGACCCAGCAGAGTAAAAAATAAAAAAAGAAAAAGTGTCTAAGAGGAGTTCATAGGGATTTGGCTTACAGAATTTGTCTGCTTAAACAGCACGTGAGCCTTCTGTTTGCACATCTGGGTTGTGACAGGACCAAAAGTCAGAAAGTAGCCCTTGCATGTGCAATCTCATGACCTGCCCCTACTGATGACTACGTTAACTGGGCCAAACAATAACAGAATTAACCAAGACAAAAACTTAAGTTCCATTGAGAGTCCATTAGAGGTAGAAAAACAACTGCAGAACAAGTTGACTGTTGATATTTTAGTTATTAGCATATGATCAGTAAACATGTCTTATGCCTTATCCCAAAGAAAATTCACAGACATGAAAGTCTGTCTCAGGTGAAGTGTATGACTTTGTTGAACTCTGCAGCAGGCCCGTGAGCACTCAGACGTCCCTCCAGCTTCACCAGCTTGGCCGCAAGCAGTCCCCCCAGGCCCAGGACGCTCCTCCTAAGTGGTGCACGTGCTCGGTCACTCAGCCAGGTCTGACTCTTGGCAACTCTACGGACTGTATGTAGCCCGCCAGGCTCCTCCATCCATGTGATT
Organism: Cervus canadensis; assembly: GCF_019320065.1. Lineage (NCBI taxonomy): Eukaryota > Metazoa > Chordata > Mammalia > Artiodactyla > Cervidae > Cervus > Cervus canadensis. Next base: position 14,927,503 of record NC_057414.1, on the reverse strand, counting down.
CTCCAGGCAAGAATACTGGAGTGGGGTGCCAATTTCTATTCCAGGGGATCTTCCCGACCCAGGGATCAAACCTGTGTCTCTTGTGTTTCTTGCTTTGGCAGGCAGATTCTTTATCACTGAGCCATGTGGGCACCCAAGTATACACATACCCACTTCACCGAACTCTTTTCTCTCTTGACCTTCAATCAAGGTCTTTATCTTTCACTTCTTTTAGGAAAGACTTTTCTAGCAGATGAGAAAAGGCAAATGCTCCTGACCTCGGCCTGCTCCAAAGGCACACCTCTGATGGCTACTTTGTTTCTGTGGCAGCAAAAGCACTGACATCCTTGCTTGAAAACAGTATTTCACGTACATGTCAAATATTTACTTTCCTAGATGGCATTGACTGGACTCTGTCTGTCTGCATTGGCAAATTACTATAGGTTTAGGCTCTGCTTGACACTTATTTGATAGAACACATACATTTAGCACATTGTGACAGAATTTCAGGGCATTTCAAGCTATTGCTGATGCTTATACAAAGTATGTGTGATGAAAAACACATTCTGATGGAACTAGCACTATTTGTAACAGTCTGAGGAATGAACAATTTATTAACACAGCTATGCAGTACCTCTTGACCTTTCTGTTCCAGACACGTCTGTGCATTTGCCAACTCTTGATCTCGAAGATCTAGTCGTGTCTCCAGAGCCCGCATCTTCCTTTCCCAATCCAATTTTTTGTTGTTTACCATGATGTCAATTTGTTCCATTAATTCCTGAAGCTCAGCCTCACAAGGAGAAGCTCTGGCAATTGTAGAAGAGTGAAATGCATTTTAAAAGACTGAAATGTGAGAACAAGAAAACTTATGATTTTGCTTTGAATATCTTGATCATTATTTTCTCAAATTTTTCAATTACTTAAATGGAAAGAATTCTGAAAACTAGAGGCTAACATTTTAAATTAAAACTAAAAGCTAATTTCAGAGCTAACAGAGTATATGCTTTTCAGTGGCATTTAAAAAAGTACAGCTGTGCCATAATATAATGCAATATATTGATAAAGTTAATATATTGATAAAGTTACAATCTACATCTCTCTTCCTACGTATTGTGTGGATTACATCAGAAATAAGGCCACCGTAAATAAAGTTAATTTAAATATAATAAATTTTAGAGTGGGCTAATTCAAGAAAAATTCTAATTATAACAAATAATCCCAGGGACTTCACTCGTGGTCCAGAAATTAAGAATCCATCTTGCAATGCATGGGATGTGAGTTCGATTTCTGGTCTGGGAACTAAGATCTCACATACAGCAGGGCTACTAAGTCCAGGAATCACAACTACTGAGACCTCATGCTGCAACTAAGACCTAATGCAGCCTAAAACAAATAAATACATAAATATTTAAAAAATAATTCCATCCTCTTACATGTCAATATACATATACCGACGTGCTTATCATAACCTGAGCAGGTCTGATGGCAGGTAGCTGGGGCCTCACAGGGCCTGCCAGGGCCAGAGGAACAGACCCAGGCAAGGAAGGACCAGTTTCACAGGCGCCTGGGCTACACTGTTGCTCCTTCAGGACGGAAGCTTGATGCCATCTGGCCGGTGGTGTCTGCTGGAAGCAAGCTGATTGGGCAGGTGTGGGCAGAGTAACGTAAGATTTCAGACAGTGCAGATACTATTGGGCAGAAAAGTAGCAATAGCTGGACCTAGGAAGGTCTACGGTGTTTGAAACAGGAACCTTGGTGCGAACTAGCATAATGGAGACTGAGAGCTGCTGAGGTTGTAAGTGCTCTCAGGGCAGGGTTCTCCTTCAGAGAAGCCACAGCATTCACCAGGGACCTGGTGTTAGTTCACTCATTCAGTCCAGATAAGCAGGCAGACACGAGGTCTCAGGCTTCAGCTTAAGACACGCACAAACGTTCAGGTGAGAGAAGCAAGTTGCTTCACTACCCATCTGTTCAGTGGTGATGGGGCTTCTGGTGTATTTGTGTAGCTGGGAGTAAGGCAGCAGAGGCAAGTGTAAAATGACACCATTTCCTCCATTTAGTCTCACTGAATAAGAATTTTAGGGCTAATTAAGGATCATTTAGCATTTTACAAAAACTGAAGCCCAGACACATCGAGGTCACAAATTGATTAATGGAAGAGCCAGAACTAGACCCTAGACAGCTGCTTCTAAATTAAGTGCCTTCCTGTATCCACAGCAAAAGACAGGGTGTTTTTCTTCTTCCTCTCTCTGTTTAGTTACGGCTTTGTTTGTAATGTAACATGCAGAGTTGACAATCTTCATTTTCTCTAGTAAAGCGTTGAGGACAGCGGTGACAGGGGACACTGGCCGCGGAGCTGGTGGGCTTACTGTGACTATTGCAGTTACTGCATGGTCTACATTAGTACCATCTTCACGTTTTGAATAAGAACTTCCTTGAAAAATGTAGTACAAATGAGCTCTGTTGCTGTTCAAAATAGGTACATGAACCCAAAGGACTCAGAACTTCTAGAATCCCTTTCTAAAATACCCAGAGTCAATCTGAACAAGGGATGTCCCTTTGACTTTGACTGGCCTATTCAACAGCCTTCTTACCAGTTGTGACACCAGAGTGATTTTAAGTACAAAAATGCATCCTGAAGTCTTCCAGCATTCCTGGGCTGAGGCCCAAAGGCTCTCAGTTTTTACTTAAAACCTAAAACCTGTCTGAGGAGAGGAATTACTAATTCCTCTATGATAACCTGACTGGATTTTAATTGGAATTCTGATGTGGGGAAAAACAATAGAACAAAAAGAATGGTTTTCACACCATTTTTTTTTTCATAGCAACATGTATCCCCTTTACTGTAAACACAATTTATTTTTTCTGCTGGTGTAAACTCTGAAAGGAAAAGGACTGTCAGTCTTGCTCATCACCATCTCACCAAGACTGAGCACAGTGCCTCAGCAAATGGCAGATGCTCAGTGAATCTTTGTGTCAAGAAACAAGTGGTTTCCATTACTATCTCCCGGGCATTTAGGAGGGAGCCGCGCCTATGGAATTAAAACATAGGCCTAAAGAATGTGGCATTACTATGAGGTACTCAACCAATACTGTTAAATAAATGAATGAAGGATTTATTTCCTGCGTATGACTATGTTATACAAAAGTAAGAATATTAGACTTCAGGGTGGGAGGACTTTTACAAGTCATCTAGTTCAACTACCCACTCGGTGTTTGCATACCTTGCACAGATTGGAGAGAATCATCTATCACACCCGCACTGATCAGATTCAGCAAATCTAGGACAGACACCAGGTTCTGCATTGGTAACAAAGGTATCAAGTGCATGCCATTTGGTGTTGCTTAGCCGCTAAGTCATGTCCGACTCTGGTGACCCCTTGGACTGTAGCTCATCAGGCTCCTCTGTCCATGGGATTTCCCAGGCAAGAATACTGGAGTGGGTTGTTATTTCCTTCTTTAGGGGATCTTCCCCACCCAGGGATCAGACCCCGTCACCCTCATTGCAGGAGGTCTCCTGCATTGCAGGCGGATTTGTTAACATTAAGCCACCAGGGAAACCCCCTGGTGCAAATATTGCTCCTAAATCTAGTGAACTTTAAAATAAAAGACAAAAGACTTAGTTTAGCCTCCTTCATTATCTGGACACTAACATTATTTATATTTTCATTTCTTTATTTAGCTAAATGCTAACACTATGCTAATTACGCTGCTGTACTTCCTCTCATGAATCCTCACAATATCCCATAAAGTAGATCTTATTCCAACTTTATAAAAGTTGATTGAGGAGCTGAAGGAGAAAAAAAAAAACCATTTCTCTAAGCCTTTCGGCACTGGAGACTGGGTGGACTGTGTCTAATACTCTACGTAAGACAGGCAAACCCTGACCCTAACTATTGGGTTTATCTGTGGAAGCAATTCACAAGTGCAAGATTCTGAGAAAGGCTAGAGGTCTAAATGCATTAAGCCAGAAAGGAAGGGGCACACTGAGACTTGTAGAGTAACATACCAGTCTGAGGATCCTGGAGTTAAAAAAATCGGGACATCATTACTTGGAGATGGAGAGCAAAACAGAAAACTGATGCTATAAAAGGAGGCAGTAGGGGCAAGTGTGTCGGGAGGAATGGCAGGGGGATGGATGTGGAGAGAGGCACTCAGAGAACAGGAGCCGGGTAAGACCCTTGGACATGCTTGTCACGCCAAAGTCCTTTAACAAAGAGGCCGAGGGGCTGCTTCTTAAAAGGCAGCACTTAATCAGACAGACAGCTATGGTGACATACGATCTGTTCATTAACCCAGGATAATTAACCCAGGATAATTTTAAAAGTGAAAAGGTAACTATTAATTATCATTTCAGGACAACAGATGCAAACAGTGACAGTTCTAGGCAAACTGAAATGTAGGGTCAGTCCATCCACCAACAACTGGGAAAACGGAAGTGGGTATCAGGTTGTTTATTTAAAAAAAGAGTGAGCTTAGTTCAGGACATGAGAGATATCTGACAGAAATGGATCTTTAGCTTGGGAGAGAGAAGAGGGGATTCAGCTTAAAAGACAAATATAGAAGTCATCATGGAGAAAGGGGAGAGGGGAAAGGAAGCATGGAGAAAGAATAAAGAGGAGACTGCTTCATGCATTGTGGATGAGCCTAAGAAAATGAGTTTCCAAAAAACTGATGAGCAATCTTATCAGGTTTTAACTTTTCCAAAATGTTTCAATAACACTCATTTTTAAAATGTATTAACATATTATTTGTCTTAGGCATATTACTATTATTTAGCTGTACTCACTGGAAAAGGTCAGTTTTCATTCCAATCCCAAAGAAAGGCAATGCCAAAGAATGCTCAAACTACCACACAATTGCACTCATCTCACACGCTAGTAAAGTAAAGCTCAAATTCTCCAAGCCAGGCTTCAGCAATACGTGAACTGTGAACTTCAAGCTGGTTTTAGAAAAGGCAGAGGAACCAGAGATCAAACTGCCAATATCTGCTGGATCATCAAAAAAGCAAGAGTTCCAGAAAAACATCTATTTCTGCTTTATTGACTATACCAAAGCCTTTGACTGTGTGGATCACAATAAACTGTAGAAAATTCTGAAAGAGATGGGAATACCAGACCACCTGACCTGCCTATTGAGAAACCTAAATGGAGGTCAGGAAGCAACAGTTAGAACTGGACATGGACCAACAGACTGGTTCCAAATAGGAAAAGGAGTACGTCAAGGCTGTATATTGTCACCCTGCTTGTTTAACTTATATGCAGAGCACATCATGAGAAACGTTGGGCTAGAGGAAGCCCAAGCTGGAATCAAGATTGCTGGGAGAAATATCAATAATCTCAGATATGCAGATGACACCACCCTTCTGGCAGAAAGTGAAGAGGAACTAAAGAGGCTCTTGATGAAAGTGAAAGAGGAGAGTGAAAAAGTTGGTTTAAAGTTCAATATTCAGAAAACTAAGATGACGGCATCTGGTCCCATCACTTCATGGGACATAGATGGGGAAACAGTGGAAAGTGTCACACTTTATTTTTTTGGGCTCCAAAATCACTGCAGATGGTGACTGTAGCCATGAAATTAAAAGACGCTTACTCCTTGGAAGGAAAGTTATGACCGACCTAGAGAGCATATTAAAAAGCAGAGACATTACATTGCCAACAAAGGTCTGTCTAGTCAAGGCTATGGTTTTTCCAGTGGTCATGTATGGATGTGAGAGTTGGACTTTAAAGAAAGCTAAGTGCCGAAAAATTGATGCTTTTGAAATATGGTGTTGGAGAAGACTCTTGAGAGTCCCTCGGACTGCAAGGAGATCCAACTAGTCCATCCTAAAGGAGATCCGTCCTGGGTGTTTATTGGAAGGACTGATGCTGAAGCTGCAATTCCAACACTTTGGCCACCTCATGCGAGGAGCTGACTCATTGGAAAAGACCCTGATGCTGGGAGGGATTGGGGGCAGGAGGAGAAGGGGATGACAGAGGATGAGATGGCTAGATGGTATCACCGACTCGATGGGCATGAGTTTGAGTAAACTCCAGGAGTTGGTGATGGACAGGGAGGCTTGGCGTGCTGCAATTCATGGGGTTGCAAAGAGGTGGACACGATTGAGCAATTGAACTGAACTGAACTGAACTGTAATATATAATGGCACAATACATTCAAAGTGGTGAAGGAAAAAATTTTCAATAAAGAAAACCAGCAAAGTTATCATTCAGAAAAGATACAGAGTTTTCCAGAAAAGCTAAAGGAATTCATCACCACTAAACTGACCTGACAAGAAATGTTAAAGGAAATTCTTTAAGCTGAAAAGAAAGGGCACTGATCACTAACAAGTACACATTTGAAATAATAAATCTCACTGGAAAGGTAAATATATAGTAAAGGTAGTGGGTTAATCACTTATAAAACTAGCATGAAGATTTAAAAACACAAACCATAAAAATATGATTTTAATAATTAAGGGATAGACAAGATGAAAAAATGTAAAATGTGACATCAAAAACATGAAATGCAGCAGAGGGAAGAGTAAGAAGGTTAAGCTTTACAGTGGTATCAAACTTAAGTTATTTACAACTTTATATCGACTGTTATAGATATAAATTGTCAACATGCAAACCTCACGGTAACCACAAAGCAGAAAAACCACAGTAAATACACAAAAGGTAAAGAAATATAAGCAAACCGCTAAAGAAAGTCATCAAATCAAAAAAGGAAGAGAGCAAAAGAAGAAGAAAGGAACAGACAGGAAACACAAAAACAGCCAGAAAACTATTAACAAAATGACAGTACGCGCACAGCTATCAATAATTACTTTAAATGCAAATGGACTAGATTCTCTAATCCAAAGACAGAGGGAAGAAAAAAAGACAGAGTGGATGAATAGATGAGAAAATAAGACCCGTCTGTATGCTGCCTACAAGAGACTCACTTTGGATGTAAGGACACACATAGACTGAAAGTGAAGGGATGGAAAAAGAGATCTCCTGCAAATTGAAACTACAGAAAAAAAAGTTGGAATAGCTATATTTTTATCAGATAAAATAGACTTTAAAACAAAGACTGTAACAAGAGACAACGAAGGGCATTATATAATGATAAAGAAGTCAATCCAACAAGAAGATGTAACGTTTGTAAATATTTACACAGCCAACAGGGGAGCATCTAACTAAAGCAAATATCAACAGACCTAAAGGAGAAATTGACAGCAATACAATAACAGCAGGAGACTATAATATTCTACACTTACACCAATGGATATACAGGACAGATAATCAACTAAAACACATCAGCCTTTAACAACATTTGAGATCACAAATATTTACAACACTCAATCCAAAAGCAACAGAAATGCATTCTTCTCAATATTTCCCAAGTTATATTATATGTTAGGCCACAGAACAAGCTTACTACATTTAAAGAGACTGAAATCACATCAAGCAGCTTTTCTGACTGCAATGGTATGAAACTCAAAATTTAATTACACAAGGAAAACTGGAAAATTCACAAATATGTGGACATTACACAAGATGCTACTAGACAGCCAAAGGTTCAAAGAAGACATTAAACGAGAAATTAAAAAAAAATACCTGGGACAAATGAAAATGGATATGTAACACACCAAACTTTATGGGATGCAGCAAAAGTAGTTCTAAGAGGGAGGTTTACTGTGATAAATACTTAGCCTCAAGAAACAAAAAGGCTCAAATAAATAATCTAACTTTACAGCTCAAGGAACTAGAGAAAGAAAAACTAGTAGAAGAAATAAAATAAAAAGATTAGAGCAGAGAAAAGTAAAATAAGGGCTAAAAGACAGTAAATAAGATCAATGAAACTAAGAGCTGGCTCTTTGAAAAGATAAATAAAATTGACAAACCTCTAGCTAGATTCACCAACAAAAAAGAGAGGGGACTCAAATAAAATCAGAAATGAAAGAGGAGCTATTACAACAGGAATTACAACAGATATTGTGAAGTGAAGTGAGTGAAAGTCACTCAGTCATGTCCAACTCTTTGCAACCCCATGGACTATACAGTCCATGGAGTTCTCCAGGCCAGAATACTGGAGTGGGTAGCCTTTCCCTTCTCCAGGGGATCTTCCCAACCCAGGGATCCAACTCAGCTCTCCCGCATTGCAGGCAAATTCTTTCCCAGTTGAGCTACAAGGGAAGCCCCCAAACAGATATTACACAGAAATAAATAGATTATAAGAGACTACTATGAACAATTATAAATTAGCAAATTGGACAACCTAGAAGAAACAGGTAAATTCCTAGAAACATACAGTCTACCAAGATTGAATCATAATGAAATAAAAAAGCTAAACAGACTGACTGCTAATAAGGAGACTGAATCAGTAATTCAAAACCTCCTAACAAACAAAAGTCTGGAACCAGATTGCTTCACTGGTGACGTTTACCGAACAGTCAAAGAATACTATCATTCTCAAACTCTTAAAAAAAAAAAAAAGGATGAAACTCTTCCAAACTCATTTATGAGGCCAGCATTACCCTGATACTGAAACCAGATAAGAATGCCACAAGAAAAGAAAATTACCTGGTAAATGCAGATGCAAAAATCCTCAACAAAACATTAAATTCAACAGGCATACACTGTGATCAAGTGAGATGCAAAGATGGTTCAACAGCCACAGACCAGTCATTGTGACATGTCACATAGACAAAATAAAGGACAAAAATCATGTGATCATCTCAATAGACAGATGCAGAAAAAGCACTTGACAGCATTTGACAAAATTCAACATTCATTTATGACAAAATCCCTCAACAAAGTGGGAGAGGGAATGTACAAAAGTACTTCAACACAGTAAAGGCCACATATGATAAGCCTACATCATATCCAATGGTGAAAAACTGAAGTCTCTTCCTCTAAGATCAGGAATAAGGATACCTATTCTTGACAATTTCATTAAATATAGTATTGGAAGTCCTAGCCAGAGCAATTAGGCAAGAAAGAGAAATAAAAGGCATCCAAAATGGAAACGAAGAAGTAAAACTATTACTATATTCAGATGACATGATATGTATATGTGTGTGTGTATATTATATATATATAAAACCCTAAAGACTTCATCAGAAACTAACAAATTTGGTAAAGTTGCAGGATACAACATCAATACACAAGAACTTGCTTATTTAAATAAATAATGAAATATTAGAAAGAGAAATTAAGTAAACAATTCCATTTATGATTACATCAAAAAGAATAAAATACCTAGCAATAAATTTATCAAGGAGGTGGAAGATCTGTATATTTTAAACTATAAAACATTAAAGAAATTGAAAACAATACAAATAAATGGACAGATATCCCATGCTCACGAATTGGAAGGATCAATATTGTTAAAATGTCCATACCACCCAAATCAATCTACAGATGCAACACAACCCCTATCAAAATCCCTATACCAATGGAATTTTTCACATAAATAGGACAAATAATCCTAAAATTTATATAGAACCACAAGAGACCCCTTAAATAGCTAAATCAGTCTTGAGAAAGAATAAAGCTGAAGGCATCACACTCTCAAATTTCAAACTATGTTACAAGCTATAATAATTTAAACAGTATGATATTCACAGAAAAGCAGACACATAGATCAATGAAACAAAATAGAGAGCCCAGAAATAAACCCACATATGTATGGTCAAATAAATGGTGTTGGGAAAATTGGACAGCCACATGCAGAAGATTGAAACTGGACCAACACTTTAACACCATGCACAAAAATTAACTTAAAATGAATTAAAGACTTGGGTGTAACACCTGAAACCATAAAATTCCTAAAAGAAAACATAGGTGGTAAAGCTCCTTGACATATGCCTTGATGGTGATTTTTGGAATCTCACACCAAATGCAAAAATAAACAAGTGGGACTACAACAAACTCAATAGTTTCTGTATAGCAAAGGAAATCATCAATAAAAGAAAAAGGGAGAAAATATTTGCAAATACCCAAAATAAATCAAGAACTCAGGCAACTTAATACACAAAAAGTGATTAAAAAATGAGATCTGAATAGACACTTTTCCAAAAAAGACATACAGATGTCCAAAAGACACATGAAAAGATACTCTACATCATTAATCATAATGCAAATTAAAAACATAATGAGATTATCACGTCATGTGCTAGAATGGCTATTATCAAAAAGACTAGAAATAAAGAGTATTGACAAGGATATGGAAAAAAAAAACCTTGTACACTGTTGGTGGAAATGTAAATTGGTACAGTTTCTATGGAAGACAGTATGATGTTTCCTCAAAAAATTAAAAATAGAACTATCATACAATCTAGCAATTCTATTTCTGGGCATTTATCTGAGGAAAATGAAAATATTAACTTGAAAAGATACACACATCCTCATGTTCATGAAAGCATTATTTACAATAGCTGAGTTATGGAAAAACCCAAATGTCCATTGGTGGATAGATAGATAAAGAAAATGAGGTACGCATGTGTATACATGTGTGTGTGTTCACAAACATACACACAATGGAATATTATTCAGTCACAAAAAAGAATGATATCCTGCCATTTACAACAACCTGGATGAACCTTGACAGTATTCTGTTAAGTGAAATAAGTCAGACACCGGAAGACAAATACCATATATACTCTCTTATATGTGGAATCTAAGATATAGATATAAAAATGAAAGTGTAAGTCACTCAGTCAGGTCTGACTCTTTGCAACCCCATGGACTACAGTGTCCATGGAATTCTCCAGGCCAGAATACTGGAATGGGTAGCCATTCCCTTCTCCCTCTTTTTTCAGGGGATTTCTATAATCATCTAACAGTTTAAATAATTATCTGAAAAATAATTTCATGTTAATACATAGAAGTATATGGTATAATTAATAATAAATCTTACACATGCGTTAGCTTAGATTCCTTTTTGTTTTTCATATTTCCTTTCTTAAGCCTATGGGAGAGGCTGAAATTAAAGTATATTTGGACATCTTATAAAGCCACTGAAAAAGAATAAACTCCAAATCTAATTTGCATCTAAAGTATACAGTTGTCCCATTTTCAAAATCTAAAATTACCCTTGGTACTTTTTTTGATTACTTAAACATTTAATTATTGATTTCCACCAATAACCATAGCTTGGATTCCATAAGCCAATCTCTAAGATAATTAAAATTCCCTCCTGCCAAAAGGTCTATTTAATGAAAGGCTGTAAAGTGAGTACATATGAGGACAGTCATTTTACTCTTTTTCTATTTAAAACTACAGCCAGCTATTTCACTAGATCCTAACAGTAGAGTATTAGGCAAACACTGATAAAATCTGTTTTTCCAATGCTAGAAAACTAAGAAATACACTGTTTCTTGTAAATAGTGGAAATTTCTAATGAAACTTGAGTGCTAGCTTCTTCCAATAACTTCCTAATCAGTATCCGCAGCCTGAGCTGCTGAACTCTGGACTTCTCTATCCAACTACCTAGTCAACACTGACGTTCCCACAGGACATCTATACACATCTCAGTCTTTACAAGTTCAAAACAGAGTGAGAGGCTCCTTGTGCCACAAACCTGTTCCCACTCCAGTCCATCCATCTCTTTAATTGGCACCACTGCTACAGTTGCTCCAGATAAAAACCCTTCATGATCCTAGATTTGTGTTTTCCTCAAACCCCATAACAACAGTTCTATCGGCACTGCCTCCAGTATTCTAAATCCTGACCACTTCTTACCATATCCAGTGATAAAACCCTAGTCTGAGTCATCCTTACCACATGTCTGCCTCCATCCTTATCACCTACGTGGCTGGCTGTCTCAACATACCTCTCCCTTTCTCCCATGCTAACAGAGCTCTAGTGTGTTATTCAGTATGGAACTGTGTCTGGCTGAGGACATGGCTACATTTCCCAGGCTCCCCTGGAGCTGTGCTTGGCCATGTAATGAAAGCTAGCCTATGAAATCTAAGTGGAAGTTATCACGAAGCTGTTGAAAGGAAGGCCGCAGCAGTTGCTGTTGATGTCCCACACATCTCTCATGCTCACCACTTCCGGGCACTAAGCCTGATTTCCAGTGGACAGAACCTGCATTTCTCTGCCTGAGTGATTCTCTTCCTCTTTGACTCCCGTGTGATAGATCGGTCAGAAGTGATTGGGAACTGAAGCCCTTCTGGCAGCAACCTTCAACCAATAACTGTTGGCTACTAGTGTATAAACTCTCATTTGCTTTTTGGATGGAACAACTCTAAGAGGTGTGACTGATACAGTGTTTCAGAATTTCCCCATCAGGGTTTTGCTGCAGTCACCCTCAGTTGTAACTTGCTTTGATAACCTGCCCTTCCTTGTTTCAATTCCTCAATCCTGTAGGTGACAGGATGAAAAATGGCCCCCAAAGATATCAGATCTGAATCCCTGAAACCTACAAATGTTATTTTATTTGCAAGAAAGTTCTTTGTCTAAATTAAGTGTCTTGAGATGGGGAGATCACCCTACATTATGTGGGTGGGCCCTAAGAAAGAGGCAGAGGGAAATCTGACACAAAGAGAAGGGGATATGAAGATGAACCAGAGAGAGAGGTGAAGGTGCTGGCCTTAAGGGTCAGGGTGATGTAGCCACAAGCCAAGGAATGCTGGCAGTCACCCGAAGCTTGAAGAAGCGAGGAACAGATTCTCCCTAGAGCACTCAGAGGGAATGTATGTAGTCCTGTTGACACCACAATTTTAGCCCAGTGATACTGATTTCAGATCTTTGTACCCTAGAACTGTGAGTGAGTAAGTTTTGATTGTTTTAAACTACCAAGTTTGTGATACAGCAGTCATAGGAAACGAATAGTCCATACTTTCATCACCCAAATAAACATCTTGTATCCACATGTCTATTTCAGAGCTTTGGCTTCTGTAGGAGCTCCAAATAAAATGCTGGCAGTGTTCTTCCGCATTTACTCACTGCCCTTCCTCTGCTCCCTTCCTCGAGGCAGATGTGCTGCTGGAGGCGGTTCAACCATCTTGCAGTCATAAGGTGATGCCAAACAATAAAGCCACACACCGAGGGTAATAAAGCAGAAAGGTACAGCTAGACCTGCACACACAGCTAATCATCTGAGCTTCACTTGGATATATAACAGGCGTCTCCAACCAAGCTTACATTTTCTCCAGTCTCCCTTATTTTAATAAATGACAATCTTATTATTCCAATTGGTGGGCCAGAAGTCCACTATCTCATTTCCTTCCTGCTTACCCCATATCCAGTCTATGATTTCTTAATATTATCAGCTCTTCTGTCACAACCTCCCCATTTGTCACTATTTCTACCAACCTGATCCAAATCGCTGCCATCTCACACTGAATTAGTCCAGCTTGTCTTTTTCTCCTACCCTTGCCTTGAAACGGCCTAGTCTTCACATAGCAACCAGAACAAGCCTTTCAAAACATGAAGTCAAAAAATGTCACTGCTTTACTCAAAGTCTTCCAGGGACTTCCCATCCCACACAGTGAAATCTAAAGTCTTTCCCAGGTCTGCAAAGCCCTATTTGCCTCTCTGATGTTCCTCCTGGCTTCCTCCTCTAACCCACTGGCCTATTTTTTTTTTTTTTTTTGTTCCTTCAAAATACTAAGTATGTTCCTGCCCCAGAACCTTTGCTTTTGCTGTTCCCTCTGTCTAGAAGGCCACCCCCAGGATGTCCGTACAAAGACAGTTCTCTTCAAATGTCACCTTACCAGGTTTACTCTGTAACTCTCTAGCCCCATAATAACCTGTGGAACTTTTCCTCAGAGCAGCCATCACCACCCCCTGACAGAACGTATCCTCTCTGATGTGTGATAATCTGTCCCCCGCTCCATCGTCAGCTGCACAAATCCCTGATGGTACCCTACAGCCACAGTGTAGCTATGAACTGCCAACCTCCAGAAAGATAAAACCCCTAATGTGTTTGGGTACTGTGTTCTAAGACTCTGGGTCTTATGTGAATGCTGTATTTAACGCCTTTTCTGAGAAGGCTCCGGCAGAGGAGTGGGTGCTGCCTCATCACTGCCAGGCGGGGAACCCGACGCCCATGCCTACACCTCTGCTGCTACTTGGGGATGGGACTCGCGTCACTGCTGGGTGGTGGGGTTCAGGCGGCCTGATGGCCAGGGGCCACCACCACAGCGGGCGGCAGGGGTGCCTCCATGGCCCCAGGGACACTGCGAAGGTGGGCGGCCTTGTTATCATTCACCCCTCAGCGTGTCCTGCTTTTCTTTGCCACTGTGAGTGTGGACGACAGTGCAGATCTCCCGTGGGACTGTCCGCGAGCTGAGATCCTATGTGGGCATCCAGGGCTCTGGGGTCATAGCATCCCACTCTGCAGCTTCTCACATGATGGGACAGACTACATCTGTACTCTGACCGGCTGTCCTTACGAGTCAGCTATTTTGCTGATCCACCCATTTTTCACATTCTTGAACTTTTTAAAAGTAGTATATAACTTGAAAACCATAAGATTAACATAAGATACTTGCATTTATTACTCTTTTATTGGAGAAAAACTGGAAGCCATTTCACTGCATGATTCTATAAGGCAGCTGGCTCTGTTAAGCTTTTTTGTACAAAGCTTTTACATGAATGCTGTCTAATGAAACCACTTCCTCCCCCCACACCCCACGCCAAGGGAGAGAACTGACAAGCTTCTGTTTCCACCACCTTCATGTTTTGGCACCTGTCTCACCAATTCTCTGACAAGAGGTTCGCAAGCATTCCAAAGTGCCAGACTGCTGAATACCTGGAATGCCAGGTCAGGCTGAGTGTGCCTGGGTCCTGATATATATGCCTAGGTTTACACATATCATGGCTTTGTCCTTTTTAAAAAGTAAAATAAAATAAAATGTAACTTGTAACTAATACAACTAACCTTTTGTAAACACTGTCCTATAAAAAGTACTATCTCACACAGAGGTAATTTTTAATCTTTGCCTTAACAGGAGCTTAACAAGTCTTTCAGAGGAATCTTTCTCTTCCCCTCTTTCCTTCCTCCCTCTATCACCTTCCTTCCCTCCCCTTCTGAAGTGTTTTCCTCTCCTTTCAAAATCACTCATTGAATTCTTACAATCACTTACCACTGTGCTAACATTTCAGGATCTAACTTCAAACTCTGAGATATCAAAATTTTACCCTAGGTTGGGCTTCCCTGGTGGCTCAGGCCGTAAAGAATCTGCCTGAAATCAGGAGACCAGGGTTCAATCCCTGGGTCAGGAAGATCCCCTGGAGGAGATGGCAACCCACTGCAGTATTCTTGCCTGGAGAATCCCATGGACAGAGGAGCCTGGTGGGCTACAGTTCATGGAAGTCGCAAACAGTCAGACATGACCGACTGACACTTTCACTTTTTCACCACTTTGCTTCTTCAGAGAAATAACAAACAAAAACTTGTTAAATGTGATTACTCTAGAAAGGAATATGTGTATTTTCTGGGAGATAAAGTATGATGGAGGGAGAATAATGAGGTATAGTCTAGGCCATTCAGATACCACGAGAGTCAATCAAATTAAAAAGAATTTTCAGTGTGCATAAATAATACATTACAATTTACTAAACTACAAGTATATATTGACTAATATTATAATTTTTACAAACTATAATTAAAACTGTATTTGACTCATAGGAAACAGGCAAGTGAAGTTGTGATTATGAACATCTCTCAGAGGGAAAGGACACTCTGAAGGTTCAGAAAGTTGTACATGTAGAAGAGCAATCCTTTGAAGGGTTTTTCTGAACTCAGATGTGAGAACCTGCTTTAATATTCATCTGCCTTGGTCTCTGAAAATACAACTTTCACAGCAGATAAAAAATTTTGGTAGATCTTGTAGCACCTAGATTTTTAGGAAGGATTTGACAAGATTCTATGAACAAGATCAATGAATAAGATATAAGTCACAGAATAAAAAGTAGAAATAAATGATTAGTAGAGAAAATAAGACTTTTGATTGAAGATGAAGGAATAAACAAATTTTGCTTCCTTCCCAAACCCTACTAAAATAAAGCAAAGGAATATTTTTAACCTAACAGGTTAGACCTATAAGGACAAAAAAAAGGAGCTGGTACTGGAGAAAACCAAGAAGCAACCTACTAGGTATTTCTGGAAGTCAGGGGTGAATGCTGGCTGCCCATCTTACACCCTGTAAGCAGAAGAATTTAGAATCATCTTCTCTGGAAACTGAGCAGCCTGAGACAGAAGAGATTAGCCTAATGACCAGACGGCAAAGACCCTGGTCAACAAGCCCTGCTCATGTACACTGGAGCTTCTGGTCAGGTTTTGATGCCATTATTCTTAAATAGGAGCAAGCAGTCAGAGATCACAGGCATCTGATGAAGTGGTTCA
Source organism: Cervus canadensis (assembly GCF_019320065.1). Lineage (NCBI taxonomy): Eukaryota > Metazoa > Chordata > Mammalia > Artiodactyla > Cervidae > Cervus > Cervus canadensis. Next base: position 14,911,198 of record NC_057414.1, on the reverse strand, counting down.
CACAGAGAGGTCTAATACAAGTGGAAAGACATTATTTGAAGAAAATTACACAGAAAGGAGAAAAGTTCAAACAAATTTATAATCAAGATACTAGAAGTATTAGTTCCAGGAAAAAAACAAAATGTACAAGAAAGGAAAAGCAATCACGGTATACTGTGATATATGGCTCAGAGGTGAAGAGTATAAAGCTAGAGGTATTTATAAAGTCATAACAAGGCAAACCGTATACTGACCCAACCAAAATGACAGTGTATTGGGAGACTGGAGGAAGGGGAAATGAGTGTGTGTCTGTATGTGCACATGTTCACACATGCAGCAGGTAAGATTATGAAAAATAAGTATAGTGGATGTCAACAGATAATGATCGAAACTGAAATATCAAGAAGTAGCAACGAAAGGTTGTTATTTAGATATATGGAATAAATATCAAAAGAATCAGCCAAAAGGACTGAAAGTGATTGCTTCTGGGGAATGGAAAACTGGGGCAGGAACAGGGAAGTGCATTTTTTTTTTTTCTGGTAACAGTGATAACCAAATGGGTTTTTAAAATTACATACATGAATAAGTAAAGGAAAAATCTAGATAAGTGTTTTTCAGTTAGAAAAGGTATTTTAAAGAAAAAATCCATCATATGTGCATTCACTTATACAAAGAAATGACATTTTTTGAAACGTCACTCCAGAATTCAGACATTTGGAGACTCTACATATCTGTTTTTATTGACCTTAGCATTGCTCAATGCATTTGTAGAATTCTTATTTAGAAGTGACCTTCAGAGGTAAGTTTATTAAACATGAGATTTAATCATCTTAAATATATTAGACCACACAGCACATTGGATGGTGGTTACGCTGAGCCCTCAGGAAGCTGTAGCTGCACTGTAATTGGTGGACTGATTTCTCAGGAAAACCTAATTGATTTCTCTTCGAGAGTAGCAGAGGTTGGGAGAAAGGCTGGGCTGTGGAGCAGTCGGGGTTTGGAAAAAGACAAATTGAAGGATGAAGAGAAATATACCAGAGCTACACCCACAGAATGACTGTAAAGGAGTTAATATAAGAAGCAAGAGATCACTTCAAACACTTCTACCTGTATTTTTAATGAGTCAATGGTGTATTATATTAATAAAGAAAAGCAATTTACTAAGTAAAAGGAACAATGAGATAAACATACAAAAAAGAAATATTGAAAGTAAAACCATTGTTGTCAATGCTAAAAATCTCAAGAGAAGCAATTAAGAAAAAAAAAAAAAACCAAATGCAATCATTGCTGAAATAAAAATGAGAAAATGGAAGAAATTCCTCCACAACGTAGAGCAAAAGAGAAAATGATAGAAATTATGAAAAAAAGGAAAAAGATATAGGTGTTCTAGGAAATGAGAATCAAACAAGATGGGGGGAATCATTAACCAAAGAAACAGAAGAAAAATTCACTGTGCTGAAAAGCTTTGAATCTTTAATAATAAAAGTGCTCACCAAATGCTTTGAAGGGATTGAGAGAGGATCTATACCTAGAAAGTTATCCTGGTAAATTTGTAGATTCCAAGGATAAACAGAAACCCCATAATTCTCAAGATGCTAAGAAAGAAAGAAAGAAAAAAAAACCCCGAGAGAGAATGAGACTGGTATTGGACTTTCCACGTAACACTTTACACTGCAAAACCACAGGACCAGTCATTCTCACAGGGTTCCCGTGTGAGAGCGACAGGAAGGCATCTGGACATGAAAAAAGTTAGGAGGCATACCACCTCTGGCCATTTTCATTAAAAGACTACCTAAGGAGGTACTTCAGTCAAATTAAAAACGAATTTTAAAAAGTTTAAATTAAGAACAAAGAAGAGTCTATAAAATAGTAATAATCAATGCAATCAAATTTACAGCTTCTAGAGAATTCTTAAAAGAGGAATAAAATAATTAACATTATCCTATATGTAATCATTTATATATAAGTTAATAGTCATCAGGACTAGAAATCCAGATTATTTCTTGGAGGTGGAATAAGCAAATGCAGAAGCAAAAACAGTACTGAAGATGAAGTCTTACCAGGGTTGAAAAAAGTCAAAGTTACAGTTAAAATTCGGGAAGCCAGAAGAGGGATCCAATTTTAAATGTTTGTAAAAAATGTAAATTAACAACGTGTAAAATAGGATATAGAACTTGTAAGAGAAAAAGAAGAAAACTAGATAAGACTAGTAAATATTGAGAAAGCAAAACGGATCCAATGTTAATATATTAATGATTATAAAATCCTCTCTTTAATGGGGAGGGAGGTGGGAGGGGGGTTCAGGATGGGGAACACATGTACACCCATGGCTGATTCATGTCAATGTATGGCAAAAACCACTACAATATTGTAAAGTAATTAGCCTCCAATTAAAATAAATACATTTAAAAGAATACAAATAAAAAAATAAAATCCTCTCTTTAATTGCAAAGACCTTCCAACTGAGGTGTATACATGCATTAATCTAACCATATGCTACTTATAAGAGACACATATGATGTTTAAAAAATGACTGAAAATGAGGGTATGAGATAATAGAAAATATATATTAGTCTCTATACCTGGTTCCGGCACAGAGCTCCTAAAACCCTTTCAGTTTCCTAAGTGAAGAACACTAGGGGCATCTTTTGCTCTAATATTGGTCTTAGACCTTGGTTCTTGACACCCAAGTAATTTTCTGGGTGACAGGAATTTCTTTTGCTCTGATGAGGCAACTCTGGGCAGGCTCCTAGATGATTTCTGGATTACAGCTGATCATCTGAGAGAGTCAGAGAGCTTAGTGTTGTGCCTGGCATACAGTCAGTCTTCCATACCTTTTCCGAAAAGAATGAATGAGAATGATGAGAGATAGCAGTCTCCACGGCCTCAGATTTGCGGGACTGAAGTGCTATCTGGTACCCAGCCCGAGGTTTAAGACCTTCGATCTGCATCTGGCTTTCAGTGCCATTGTCATACCAGGGGTCTACCCCCTCTCCATCCAGAACCCTAGTCTGTCTGTGCTACGGACACCAGGCAGGCCGCTCCCCACGTCTTTCTGCCATCCATTTACAGTGCAGCGAGGACTGCTAGGATTGGAGCCGGACATATCTGAAATCAAATCCCACCTCCTCCAGTGACCCAGCAGTGTATTCTAGGCAAATTCCTGCTTTATTTCTCTTTCTTTCTACCTTTCTAAATTCAGTGTGACAGAGGCTTCTAGTTGTCCACTAATATCCATTCTTCTTCCTTTCATTGTGTGTGTGTGTGTTCAGTTGCTGAGTAGCATTCAGCTCTTTGCAGCCCCATGGACTATAGCCTGCCAGGTTCCTCTGTGCATGGAATTTTCTAGGCAAGAATACTGGAGTGAGTTGCCATCTCTCACTCCTTTAATTATAGTTCCTCTAAACTTTAACTGACTACACGGCTGCCCAGTTAGAGACCACACTTCTCAGGCTTCCTTGCAGCAAGTCTTGCCCAGGGCTAAGCTCTGGCCAATGGGAAGTGAACAGAAGCGAGGCTTGCCACTCCCGGGTCATACTTCTAGGAGGACTGGTCTTCCTCTCTCCTCCTGCTCTTCCCCCTTCCCTCTGGCAGAAGCACAGTCATGATGGTGGGACCTAAAGCAATCATTTTGGGCCCGGAGTTGGAAATCATATAGTGAGGTTGGCAGAGCTGCCCTACCAGCCTTGGTCTGTTCCTCTCTGACTTTGTATGTGAAACAGAAATACTGCTCAGTCTTTTTTAAATCCCCATATTTGGGGGGGTCTCTTTGTCAACAAGAACTTAGAGTATGCCAACCTCTAATACACTCAATTCTATTAGTTGTAGAATGAGGGCTGTTCTGAGGAGGAGTATGCTGTAGAAGTTTATAAGGCATAGCTTATTACCCAGACTTGTGCGGCTTTGCTTTAGCCTGATGTCAAAGTCACGGTCTGAGCAGAATAACCGAACGTGACATACCGGGAGTGATTTGACTAGTGCCATGGTCACAGTCGATATCAAGCATATAGTAACCACGATCCCGCCCTCACTTTCTCTGCTCCCCCCACCCTCCAAGTTCTGGGGGCTCATCCAGGGGTCAGTTGGCTGATGAAACAGTAGAAAGAGGAACCTTTATGATGCTGGTGGCAGGGAAGGGGTCAGGACATATTTGTCAAAAAGAATTTACTTTTTTACAATGGCAGATGTCATACAAACTCTATTCCTAGTTGCTTCCTGAAACTTTTGAGAAAATACCCAGTTAATGCTGCAGTTTTGAGGAGCTCCCTGGTGGCTTAGTCCGTAAAGAATCTGCCTGTGATGCAGGAGACCCAGGTTCAGTCCCTGGGTCAGGAAGATCCCCGGGAGAAGGGCATGATAACCCACTTGAGGATTCTTGCCTGGAGAATCCCATGGACAGAGGAGCCTACCCCATGAGATCACAAAGAGTCCAACACAACTTGGTGACTAACACACACACAAATCTGTCTGGAAGCTGTGCTTAAGTTTTGAGTCCAGCTTCAAAGGCAAACTTCCCTTGTGGCTCAGCTGATAAAGAATCCGCCTGCAATGCAGGAGGCCTGGGTTTGATCCCTGGGTTGGAAAGAACCCCTGGAGAAGGGAAAGGCTACCCACTCCAATATTCTGACCTGGAGAATTCCATGGAGTCACAAAGAGTCAGACAGGACTGAGCAACTTTCACTTACACTTTGTCAAGGGCAAGCCTAGAGGGTGCCTGGACACAGTACAGCAGAAAAGGAGCAAGCCAGCCAGGAGCTGATACATTGTGGAAATGCAAGAGCATGTGAGGCCCATGTGGCTACCCATCACCCCAAAACACTGGAGAAATTCACTGAAAGATGGAAAATGGTGATTTCTGAGTAGAGAGCCATAGTCAAAACAGGAGAAACTCAAACTATAGGTTCTTCATTAAAGCCACTTGAATTTCTCTCAACCTCCTCACCAAAAATAATTGCTACATCCTCCATTAATACTAAATTTCCAAATTCACATGCCATCAGGGAGATTTTGGCATTCATTGTTAAGCACCAATTCATTAAAAAGAAATGTCTCAGCACTTACCCCAATGTATTATGGGTTTGGTTCTCCATGTCAAGAAACTGCTGCATCTGGTTTGTATTTCTTGATTTTTAAACCTGTGAGGGGGAAAGATGATCTAGATTCCTTAAACGTTTACATTATTAACCTCTAAAACAAGAAAATCTTGCTACTGGCAAAGCATGATGTTCTATGAGTTTTTGTGAGTGTAGTAGCTCTTGGTTCCAACAAAATGTAGAAACTTGCACACGTGTGTGCAGGTGTGTGTGTCACATGTATTTATGACACTGGCTTAGTGGTGAGTTGAAATAGATCCTACTGATTGAGATGAACATTCATTTACTATCTACTGAACAACAGCTTGGTGCAGGTACTCTGCAAAGAGCCAGCACATGAGGTGAATAAAACCAATTCCTGCTCCAGACCACTCTCAGCTGAACATCCTCAAGCTTTCCTTCCTTGTGGGTCCTCTAAAGGTTTGCCTTTGTTTGAAGAGACTCTTTCTTGGCCCCTGTCTGGGTTCGGTTACAGTGAGAATACTATGAGATTTAGGACAGAAAGGTTAAGAACTGCTCATAGACTGAAATCTTCCAGTCCCTCAGTGGCTTTGTAGGCACTGCTTACCTTTTTAACAAAATAAGGATGTTAGTACTTGCCTAAAGTAAAAGAAAAACGTTTTCCCAGGCAACAAAGTTTTAATTAAAAAATCACCTATGCGGATGAATAGGATAAATGTAAGAGAGATCCGAAACTGCGAGCAAGCGGAAGGGCAAGGAGCAGAAGTGGGAACAGAAGCTTGACCAGTACGTTCAGGTGAATGAGCTGACTTTCTAGGCTCTGAAATCCTTCACTTTAACTTCAGGGAAAGTCAGGACAGACGAGCCAGGTGACTTGCCCAAAGTCACATACCTAGAACCTAGACCTTCCAATTTAGAGCGAATCTGTCCTGAATTCGCAGGGTCGGACCGAGCCCGTCTCCACCCGCCCTGCGCCCGCGCCCCCATCCCAAGCCCGGCCACGCCCGTTAGGGCCCCGGGACAAGCCGGGCCGGGCCGGGCTCCGGGGGGGTTACCTGCGCCGCGCCGCGCTCTCCGGGTCCGAAGCCCCTCGAGTGGCAGCGCCCGGGCCTCTGGCAGCCTCGAGGGCCCGCACCCGCCGCCGGGCCCGCCTCCGGCCCGCCGCCCGCGGTCGCCATGGAGACGCGGCCGCGAACCGCCGCGGGGGGGAGGGGCCGGGGCGGGGAGGGGGCGAGGGGCGGGGGGAGGGAGGAGGGACGCGGGGAGGGGCTGGGGGAGGGACGCGGGGAGGGGGAAGAGGGGCAGGAGGGGCTCGGGGAGGGGCGCGGGGAGGGGCGGGGAGAGAGAAGAGGGGTGTGGAGGAACGCAGGGAGAGGGAGGAGAGAGGGGAAGGGGGAGGGGCGGGAGCGGGGATAGGGGGCGGACGGGGGAGCCCGCGCCGCCCGCGGTCCCCGTTTGGTGTCCGTTCAGTAGCCGCGGGGCTCCCGGGGCCCGCCCTGTCGGTCCTTTCCTCTCCGTGGCCCGCACGGCCGAGCCAAGTGTCCGGTACCCGACAGGAGCACAGGGAGGGCTTGTCGGATGAATGAATGAACCGAGGATCAGAGGAGCAAACTTTAAACAGCTGCGGTGAGGGGGGTTCTGCCTCCAAGCTCTTTAAATCCCTGTGGCCTCTCCCCTGCCCCCTCACCCCCTTGGGCTTCCCTCGTGGCTCAGCTGGTAAAGAATCCGCCTGCACTGCGGGAGACCCAGCTTCCATCCCTGGGTTGAGAAGATCCCCAGGAGGAAGGAACAGCTACCCACTCCAGTATTCTGGCCTGGAGAATTCCATGGGGTCGCAAAGACTTGGACACGACTGAGCCACTTTCATTTCACTTCTCTTCCCCACTGTTAACCACTTTAGAGATGACAGGAAATAGACTTAGGACAAAGAGAGTTGCCTTTCTATTCGCCGAAGTGTCCTCCAGCTGGGAAGAGCTGGAGATTACTTTAGCTGCATTGCTCAGTGCTCAGCTACTCTGGTCGCTCTGACAGAAGCGACTGCCTCTGTCTTTCCAGTGGAGCACATCGGTCCCTCCGACAACTTCAAGTAAGCCTGAGTAGACAATGTTGCCTTCCTTTTAGGGAGAAGGAAATAGCTCCTAAGTGGGGAAACCCAGACAGAACTCTGAGTGATTGATTCTAAGTTCTTTTGTTCACTAAATTCTGAGAATAATTGGTGACTGAGAAATGGAGCATCCCTGCCATGTTAGTAAACAAGGATGTCACAGTCGTGAACATGTGAATTTCAGAGCCCTAAAGGCAACCAGGAAGGAAAACAATACATGTAATACTTCAGCCATTAGGCTGCAGCCACTCCCTAAGATGAGCACTGAGCAAAAAACCAACAAACCAGGATACTGGGCCCAGATAGCCGAGATGCATATGAAAGGAATGAGTTCAGTGAGCCCAGACTCTTACATCTTCCCATACGTAGGAAAGCACTAAATTTCTTAACTTGGGAAATATGGTTTCCTTTCATTAACAATAATCACTTGATGGGGGCTTCCCTGGTGGCTGGCTCAGGGGTAAATAATCTGCCTGCCAATGCTGGAGACCTGAGAGACTCATTCGATCCCTAGGTGGGAAAGATCCCTTGGAGGAGGAAATGGCAACCCACTCCAGGATACTTGCCTGGGAAATCCCGTGGACAGAGGAGCCTGGTAGGCTACAGTCCATGGAATTGCAAGAGTCAGACATGACTTAGCTACTAAACAACAACAAAATCTCTTGATGTTCATTTAAGATGCTGTCACCCAGGCTTGAAATCCTAAAAATTCTCACCAAATAAAACATAACTCTCAACTTTTAGGTTGTGATTATTTTTTAAAGTTGACAGCAGAAGGTCTGTCACATTGTTCTGATGTCAAAGAAATGATACACACATATACATATTTTTTTCCCACTGATTTACCATGAGTGATATTTTAAGCACTTGAATTTTATGTTTAAAAAAATATTCTAGCACCTATTTTAAGGACAGAATTCCTTCCCAGTTCTTTCAGTTGATTAACCTCTAATCCTTAAAGTTTTTATTTGCATTCCACTTTTTTCACTCACTCCAGTATTCTTGCCTAGAGAATCCTGTGGAGGGCGGAGCCTGGTGGGCTGCTGTCCACAGGGTCGCTCAGAGTCAGACACGACTGAAGTGACTTAGCGTAGCTGTAGTGTTCATAACAGTAACATTAATTGGCTACTTTAATGTTGTTGTTGTTTAGTTGCTAAGTTGTGTCCCACTCTTTTGCAAACCCATAGATTGTAGCCTGCCAGGCTCCTCTGTCCATGGGATTTCCCAGGCAAGAACACTGGAGTGGGTTGCCAGTTCCTCCTCCAGGAAACTTCCCAACTCAAGGATTGAACCCACATCTCCTGCACTGCAGGGGGATTCTTTACCACTGAGCCCAATACTTTAATATTGCCATCAATTTAATACTGACCCAAATTCCTCCATTCAATTCCACCTGAATTTCAAAAAACCATTTGCTGTTTCTTGACAAATTGAGCTTCATAAATGAACTGTGTAAGGTAACTCAGGTTATTAATTCTAATAAGTGTTTCATAGATCTCATTATGATTGAATGAAGAAAGTGATCATTTTATCTTAACTTGAAACCTTCCATTATTCTGTAAATCTTAGTCATATTCTCTATTCTCTATGCTTGTCTAACTGAACAGGTCAATGTTTTATTCTGCCTCAAGGAAGGGGAAAATAAAACTAAGAATGAAATTTAATGAAGTTTCAGGATGCCTAATATCACTCACACTGTAATTTTTTTACAGGATCCTTGTTTCCTTATCTACTCAGGTGTACCACATGACACAAGTGTAACAGGTGTTATTACAGTTCCTTTTAGCAGATTAGGAACCTAAGGCTTAGAATAAAAAATATGTCCAAGAAGGTACATCTGGTTCAGTTCAAGTGCAACTAAGTTAGGAACCAAGATCATTTTACTTCAAGTCCACTGCTCTTCAAACTCTATCCAAAAATTAAGGTTGAGTGGCTTTCTTTAGGAGTCAGAATCTTGCATAGGTAACTGAAGATGTGTTTAAAGTCATATTTTCACAAGAAAGAATGAATGTAAGCAGGACTTGCAAAGCATAGGTATATGAGAGTTCACATACTGTGACAGAGTCTAAGAAAATTTCAATATAGTTTAGAAATACCCTGTTTAATTTAATAGGAATAAAGTTTTCATTTTAAGGTGAGACTTAAGGCTTAAAGTGCAAAGACCTACACACTCCCTTCCCCACCACTCCATGACTCCCTGCTATCAAGTAAGAACTTCAAAAACTTGAATTTACCCTGAAATGTACCTTTATTATATCTTTTCAGGTGAAACTGTTTTGAAAAGGACGAGGAGAGGATCAAGGGATAGTCTATGGGAGAAAATTGCCGTAGACTGAACTTTAAACATGGAAAACCCTTCATTAACACAGTTTTCATGCCAAAATGTGCAATGTGGATGTGTGTGCTAAGTCACTTCAGTCATGTCTGACTCTGTGACCTTATGGACCACAGCCTGCCAGACTCCTCTGTCCATAGGATTCTCCAGGCAAGAATATTGGAGTGGGTTGCCATTTCCTTCTCCAGGAGTGACCCAGGGATTGAATCCGCTTGTGTGTCCTGCATTGGTAGGTGGATTCTTTACTCTTGTGCCATCTGGGAAGCCCAATGACAAAAATAGAGATTGGAATTCAGGTTTTTTCCTTATTGTATGTTTCCACTTCTATAAGTAGAAGCAGGTTGAGGGAGTTCTCTGAAGATGGTTCAATGCATATTCCAGTTGAGAAAATAGCCATTCAGGAAAAGGAGATTCAGTCTTTAGAACCAACACCACCCAAGAGATAGCATTGTCTCACAGAAATATAATACACACCACCTATCCACCTATGTAATTTAAAATACTCTAGTAATTAGATTTAAAAAGTAGACTAGTGAAGTTAATTTTAATAGTTTATTTATTTAACCCAATGTATACAAAATATGTTTTCAACATACAGTTAGCATAAAAAATTGAGATAGTTTACATTCTTTTTTTCTATACCAAGTCTTCAAAGAAATCTGGCCTGTAGTTTATACTTTCAGCACAATTAGTTCATAGAGTCATATTCAAGTGCTCAATAGCACCACATGGCTGGTGACTACCATACTGGACAGCATAGGCCTGGAATTTGGGTGCTTGGTCAATGTAATAAAGCCTTTTGTTAAGTGTGAAGGGTCATACAATGAAAAGGATTCTAAGTAATTTGGGTATTATTTGAAAGGGACTATGAGAGTCTCCTCCCTCAAAATCCTTATTAACCTTCTCTGTTGGGAAAGGGTTAGAGAAAACCACAGCTGGGCCCCATACCCAGGCAGGGTGAAGCATTTGACTGCATCATGACTCACAGTCCTGTCAATTCTTCCATTTGGGCTGCTTTTCCAAAGGCAATTTAGAAAATTCAGATTTGAGGGGAGGGCTTTACTTATTATCAGCTGGCCAGGGGCCCATGGATGCGTATCCTCCTGGTGGAAATTAGGAGCACCAGAACTCATTTTAGGTTCAGTAAATAAAACTGAATTCTCTGGAAAATGGGTATCATGTTTTTTCCTTACACTTTTCCTTCTTAGAGGTCCATCGTGTTTTTGCTTTGTAGCTGTGAAAGCATCATCTTCTCTTGGACTTCAGTCATGTCCAACTCTCTGTGACCCCAGGGACTGTAGCCTGCCAGGCTCCTCTGTCCATGGGCTTCTCCAGGCAAGAATACTGGCAAGGGTTGCCATTTCCTTCTCCAGGGGATCTTCCCAATTCCGGGACTGAACTCATGTCTCTTGTGTATCCTGCGTTGTCAGGCAGATTCTTTACCACTGCACCAGCTGGATAGTGCGGCTGGAAGCCCCATTTTGGGTATTAAAGGGAACCAAAGATTTTGTATAGTCTTGGATTAAAGTTTCATGGATGGAATAGCTTATTTCCCAGAATCAAGTATGGCAGGGTTAACACTGAAGTGAAGAGTTCCCAGTGGGAAAAACAAATTTGGAACCAGGGACTAACTCTTTTCAAGAACTCCTCTCTGTTAAAGCCTTTCAGTTCCTGAACTAATATGATAGTGAGAAACTATTGGGTTAAATATTGTTTTCCTCTATTTCTTTGCATAGAATAAATCAGTGCAAGAAATAGAGGAAAGCAATAGAATGGGAAAGACTAAAGATCTCTTCAAGAAAATTAGAGGTACCAAGGGAATATTTCATGCAAAGATGGCAACAATAAAGGACAGAAATGGTATGGACCTAACAGAAGCAGAAGATGTTAAGAAGAGGTGGCAACAATACACAGAAGAACTATACAAAAAAGATCTTAATGAACTAGATAACCACAATGATGTGATCACTCGCATAGGGCCAGACATCCTGGAATGCAAAGTCAAGTGGGCCTTAGGAAGCATCGCTATGAACAAAGCTAGTGGAGGTGATGGAATTCCAGTTGAGCTATTTCAAATCCTAAAAGGTGATGCTGTGAAAGTGCTGCACTGAATATGCGAGCCAATTTGGAAAACTCAGCAGTGGCCACAGGACTAGAAAAGGTCAGTTTTCATTTCAATCCCAAAGAAAGGCAATGTCAAAGAATGTTCAAACTACTGCACAATTGCACTCGTCTTACATGCTAGTAAAGTAATGCTCAAAATTCTCCAAGCCACGCTTCAGCAATACGTGAACCGGGAACTTCCAGATGTTCAAGCTGGATTTAGTAAAGGCAGAGGAACCAGAGATCAAATTGCCAAAGTCCACTGGATCACTGAAAAAGCAAGAGAGTTACAGAAGAACATCTGCTGTGCTTTATTGACTATGCTAAAGCCTTTGACTGTGTGGATCACAGCAAACTCTGGAAAATTCTTAAAGAGATGAAATACCAGACCACCTGACTTGCCTCTTGAGAAATTTGTATGCAGGTCAAGAAAAAACAGTTAGAACTGGACATGGAAAAACAGACTGGTCCCAAATAGGGAAAGGAGTATGTCACGGCTGTATGTTGTCACCCTGCTTATTTAACTTATATGCAGAGTACATCATGCGAAATGCTGGGCCGAATGAAGCACAAGCTGGAATCAAGATTGTCAGGAGAAATATCAATAACCTCAGATATGCAAATAGCACCACCCTTATGGCAGAAAGTGAAGAAGAACTAAAGAGCCTCTTGATGAAAGTGAAAGAGGAGAGTGTAAAAGCTGGCTTAAAACTGAATATTCAAAAAACGAAGATCATGGCATCCAGTTCCATCACTTCCTGGCAAATAGATGGAGAAACAATGGAAACAGTGACAGACTTTATTCTCTTGGACTCCAAAATCACTACAGATGGTGACTGCAGCCATGAAATTAAAAGACGCTTACTCCTTGGAAGAAAAGTTATGATCAACCTAGACAGTGTATTAAAAAGCAGAGACATTATTTTGCCAAAGGTCTGCCTAGTCAAGGTTATGGTTTTTCTAGTAGTCATGTATGGATGTGAGAGTTGGACCATAAAGAAAGCTGAGTGCCGAAGGATTGATGCTTTTGAACAGTGGTGTTGGAGAAGACTCTTGAGAGTTCCTTGGACAGCAAGGAGATCCAACCAGTCCCTCCTAAAGGAAATCAGTCCTGAATATTCATTGGAAGGACTGATCCTGAAGCTGAAGCTCCAGTACTTTGGCCACCTGATGCAAAGAACTGACTCACTGGAAAAGCCCCTGATGCTGGGAAAGACTGAAGACAGGAGGAGAAGAGGACAACAGAGGATGAGATGGTTGGATGGCCTCACTGACTCAATGGACATGAGTTTGAGCAAGCCCCGGGAGTTGGTGATGGACAGGGAAGCCTGGTGTGCTGCAGTCCATGGGGTCTAAAAGAGTCAGACATGACTGAGTGACTAGACTGAACCGATTGGGTTAAAATCTAGGAAAGGCAAGAACCTACAGAAGCAAGCCCAGACCTCCATGCTGCTTCTGCTTGGAAGGCATTTAATGCTCTGGAGGAATAGCCACAAAACTGAGCAGCAGTTCTGGTACTCTTGCAAAGCAAAGGGGCCAAAATACAAAGCCTGGGCTCATGCCAGATAAGGATTCAATAAATATCTCTGCCTTTAGCTGGAAGCCCATAGAGCTTTGTTCTCAGGAAAATAGTGATGTGGAAATAAATCAGTCCTCTCACCGACTTGCAGCCCATCTTTGGATCACCAAGGTAATTCAGGACAATCTCAGTCTTGTGCACGGATGAGGCAGTGCTGGGCTGGTAGATTAAGATACCTGGAGGAAGGAAGCAAAAATTTTCTCTGCTGAAGATTAAAATAATTTAGTCCTCAAAATCTTCCTAAGGATAATTTCTCAAATACGATGATCAGAACACACTCAAATATATTCTAGAATCACGAAGCAAGATACCATTAGGGAAAACCAGTAGAAAGTAATGGCCACAGAAATAGGACCACAGAAGCTTTATATATTGGAATCAGACAGAGATTATAAAAATATGGATAATATGTTTAAAGAAATACTAAGATTGAAAAAATCTGTAGGGAGCACTATATGTAAAAAGTGATTTAGCATTTTTGAAAAAGAACCAAATAGAAATTCTAAAACTAAAAACAAAAATGAAATTGAAGAACATAGCAGTTGTGTGTAACACTAAATTTAATATAGATACAGAGAGAATTTGTGAAATGGAAAATAGATCAGAAGAAATTTTTAAGAAGGAAAACACAAAATATTGGAAAATATTTTATGATGAAGGGTTATAACATTTGTACTTATTAACATAATTATTTATTGTTTTGAAAATCAAACTTGTTAATATATATCTACTACATGCCTTTGCATATAGTGGGCACTCAAGAAGTATTTGTTGAATTTGAAGTTATAGAAAAGTTAATTTGGTTTTTTCACAAATCATCTTTGTCATTTTTATAACTGCAATTTCTTTGATAAGTCATTAAGGTTTCTCTTTTAGTCATTTTCTATTGTGACTAATCATAGTCATTTTCTATTTTGTGTCTTATAATTTCAGTCTCTGAAATTTTGGGAGCTATTACTCTTATCATATTATCTTATTTTCTTGTGTGTTTTATGGTTTTTTTTTACCAGAAGATAATTTGGAGGGGGATTTATTTCTGAGACATCTTTGAGGGTAGTTCAGTTCAGTCACTCAGTTGTGTCTGACTGTTTGCAACCCCCTGCACACCAGGCTTCCCTGTCCATCACCAACTCATGTAACTTGCTCAAACTCATGTCCATCAACTCGGTGATGCCATCCAACCATCTCATCCTCTGTTGGCACCTTCTCCTCCCACCTTTAATCTTTCCCAGCATCAGGGTCTTTGTCAATGAGTCAGCTCTTCACATCAGGTGGCCAAAGGATTAGAGTTTCAGCTCCAGCATCAGTCCTTCCAAAGAATATTCAGTACTGATCTCCCTTAGTTTGGACTGCTTGGATCTCCTTGCAGTCCAAGGGACTCTCAAAACTCTCCTCCAACACCACAGGTCAAAGGATTAATTCTTTGTTGCTCACATTTCTTTATAGTCCAGCTCTTACATCCATCCATGACTACTGGAAAAACCATGGCTCTGACTAGATGGACCTTTGTCAGCAAAGTAATGTCTCTGCTTTGTAATATGCTGTCTAGGTTGGTCATAACTTTTCCTCCAAGGGTAGAATTGAGGTTAAATTCTTCCAGAAGATTGGCATTTGTTTTTGTTTTTTTTTAATTAGTTGGAGGCTAATTACTTTACAGTATTGTAGTGGTTTTTGCCATACATTGACATGAATCAGCCATGGATTTACATGTGTTCCCCATCCTGATCCCCCCTCCCGCCTCCCTCCCCATCCCATCCCTCTGGGTCTTCCCAGTGCACCAGCCCTGAGCACTTTTCTCATGCATCCAACCTGGGCTGGTGGTCTGTTTCACCCTTGACAGTTTACTTGTTTCAATGCTATTCTCTCAGAACATCGCACCCTCACCTTCTCCCACAGAGTCCCAAAGTCTGTTCTGTACATCTGTGTCTCTTTTTCTGTTTTGCATATGGGGTTATCATTACCATCTTTTTAAATTCCATATATATGCGTTAGTATACCGTATTGGTCTTTATCTTTCTGGCTTACTTCACTCTGTATAATGGGCTCCAGTTTCATCCATCTCATTAGAACTGATTCAAATGAATTCTTTTAATGGCTGAGTAATATTCCATTGTGTATATGTACCACGGCTTTCTTATCCATTTGTCTGCTAATGGGCATCTAGGTTGCTTCCATGTCCTGGCAATTATAAACAGTGCTGTGATGAACATTGGGGTGCACGTGTCTCTTTCAGATCTAGTTTCCTCAGTGTGTATGCCCAGGAGTGGTATTGCTCTGGCATTTGTTTTTGAGAGTTGCTTTAGGGCATAACCAATCCCAAATTACCTTAAATTAAACTTTTGACAGGAGCTTTTCCAGATAACACAGGTACTGTGAATGAATGAAAAAGAAGTATAGGGATAACTTATGACACAAATTTCCAGAGAAAGAATTTTCCTTCAACCAGGGTCAAACTTGAGATAGGTATGTGTTCTGCTGTTCTATTTTTGTGACTTCAAAAATAAATGTCTTTTATTTTAGGATAGTTTTAGATTTACATGAAAATTGTGAAGATTATATGGAGAGTTCCCATATACCCCACACACAGTAGCCCTTACTATTGACATATTAGTATGGTCCATATGTTACAGTTAGTAAACAAATGCTGAGATATTATTGTTAGCTACAGTTTGCTCATTACTCAGATTTCCTTAGTTTTCACCTAACATCTTTTTTCTTCCTATTGCAACATCTTATCCAGGATAACACATTACCTTTAGTTATCATGTCTCCTTAGGCATCTCTTGGCTATGACGCTTTCTAAGAATTTCCTTGTTTTTGATGATCTAGATAGTTTTGAGAAGTGCTGGTCAGGTATTTTGTAGAATACCCTTCAGCTGGAATTTGCCTTGTGTTTTTCTCATGCCTTAGGCTGAGTTCATGGGTTTGAGGGAAGAAGATCACAGAAGTAAAGTGCCATCTTCATCACGTAGTGTCAGGGTACGTACTATCAGCTCGGCTTATGGCTGTGGAAGTTGCTTTAGGTCATTTGGTTGAGACAGTGTTTGGCAGGTTTCCCCTGTAAAGCTACTCTTCCCGCCTTTCCCATCCTGTTCTCCTCACCTGGAAGTCATGATGTACAATCCACACTTAAGGAGCAAGGAGGTTTGCTCCAACACCTCCTTAAGGGCAGAGTAGCTATATAAGTTATTCGAAATTCTTACATGGAAGGTTTGAATCCCATCTCGTCCACTTATTTATATCAGTATGGACTCATGGATATTTATTTTATGCTTTGAATTATAATCCAAAGCTATTTTACTTATTTATTTTGTTTCTCAGATTGAGAATTCTTTCAGTTAACTTCTGTGTCCCTTTGACATACCCTCATCATTGTGGGCTCTAGTCAACTTTGTTTTGGAGCATTTCATTACTTTCTGGCAGTATGAGATGTCCCAGGCTCATCTGTATCTATAAATATCTATAAGTATCTATAAATATTTCTATATGTAACCATTTGTTTCTTTATTAGGCTAAACATGAGTTCCCATTGTAATCACCAGCTCTGATCTATTACTTAGGTGGATCATTCTGACCTGCTCCCCTTGCTTATGTATAAACATCTACTCCAACAGGGAAAAAACTGGATGCCATGATCCAACTTATATTTACTTAATTATCCAACTGCATTAGTATATAGATATGACAGTATTAAAAGTGTTAGCTTGTACCCTCTGAAAAGCAACTTTATCAGTTACTGTACAGTGCTTATGACAGTTAACTTTGTGTACTTTACTTATGACATTTAATTTTAACCTTTGTCTTTACAGATTCTATTCACATTCAAAGATAGAGCAATGCCTTTTCCTCTTATCTCTTCATACATTTGTAATACTGTTATGTGCTTTTGTCACATTTTGCATTCCATCCTGGGACCCTTTTAAATTTTTTAAAAATTTATATGCATTAAGGTTCACTCTCTGTCTCTCATTTACTTCTATTGTGAGAGTAGCTTTTGGGGATCCCAGTTTAATGCAGAGGTCTTCTAGTGGAATCCTTATCTTGACTGGTCCTGGGCTTTATATCCCCTTGTTCTTCTGGCCATAGCTGTTCTACTGAAAGAAGAAACACTCAGGGCAAAGCTGCTTTTAGCACCCACTCCCTTGTTAGAGGTCTTGCTTATGCTTGGGTTTATAAATCTACTTGTTCCATTCTGTCTTTCCAATTCAACAATATATTTATATTTTATGTGATATTTTGTTTTGATAAGGAGTATTGTTCAGTATACCTAATCAAACATGCTGCCTGAAATGAAAGTCATTTTTACATTATTTTAAGTTTTTTCATATCCCATTATATATAAATGTTATTTAAGTTTCTTCAGCTCTTTATTTTTAGAAAAAGGAAAGGTAAAAATTATGGGTGGATTAAATAAATAATGCTTCAGTATCAGTCCACATCTGCTATAAAGAGTGTTGTGAGTGAGAAATTAAAAAATATAATAACCATTTATAAAGTAAGAGAATATGTCTTTAAAATATATTTAGAATACAGGATTTTGTATTAGGAAATCAAATTGTTTTTATTTTGATTTTATTTAATTTTATTGAAATGACTTCTATGAATTGAGAGTATTTCTGAGTGTCATGTTTCCTAGTTATCCTATAAGCAGTGGTTAATGGGCAGTTGGCTGAATTAAACTGAGTTAACACGAAGAAACAAATTTTAGTGAATAAACATTCCGTCATTACCATGAGAGACTGCAGCACCTGTTTTAGAGACATACCAGTGTTTTATCTATTGTAGTGTCACCCTTCCATGAGCATGTGAAACAACACGCAGGTTGGAGAAAAACGACTCCCAGTGCCCTCATTCCTTAGGCTGGTGTTGCAAGCCTACTCGTCATGTTGCCACCATTATGCCTCTTTTTGCTCCTGGTATAAAGCATATTAGCTCTGCCACTGTTGCCACCGAATATGAGTTGTTATGCCTATAATAAAGCGCTATTCCAGGAGGCATCTGAGTTCAGCATTGAGGGAGCATGAGTTTGCCACATTCAATAGGAAAAAAGAAAACTAAAACATTTTTTTCTTTTCTTTTTCCTGACAAAAATGATGAAACCTCTTAGATATGTCTCAGGAGAGGCAGCAGAGAAATGTGTACCGTGAAACCTAATTCCCAGTGCCCTCACATACAGAGCCACTTACCCCCACCTGCTTGCATTCTGCAGTGCTTGATTCTGCAGAAGGCTTGTTAGAAAACAACTTTTGGCAACTTGGGGAGTGACCATCTCTAAGAAATACATTTGTGTCATTCTGATGGAACATTTTGGAATGTTATCTGAAAAATATACTCGCCTTCTCGTGTGCTTACTCACTCCCTCGTGTCCGACTCTTTCTGGCCCTTTGGACTGTAGCCCGCCAGTTTCCTCTGTCCACGGATTCTTCAGGCAAGAAAGTCTCAACCTGGTGTGGGTTGCTATTTCCCTCTCCAAGCTCAACATGCAGAAACACAAATTATCTCTGAAAGTTTGTGAACTGCTTTGCAAAGAAGCCATCAATCCCATTGTCTTGGTGTTGTGTTGAAATTCATTATGCAGTTCTTTATTTCTGAACTGACTGGGAGAATTTTCTCAGCCTGCCATAAATCCTTAGATGGTAGAGACTGATGATCTTTGTGAGAAGAAGCACATTTTCTTTTTTTCTCTTTCATCATTATAAACGTTTCAATTGTATTTCTCACTTTAACTGGGTCTAAGTCACTTACCCATTAATGGCTGAATTAGTTTGTTAACAATGAAGAAAAGAAAAATTCATTGTTCTTAAAAGAGAGTTTTTCCCTTCAGGAAGGGAAAAATATAATTTCAGTGTTCATCATTTAAATTTGTGGAATTCTTTTCTTGAACCCTTCTTTTTCTTTGGACATACAATATGAGAATACAAATATACAAATGATTTTATATCTGAGCAATTCAGCTGAGTATTTAGAAAGAAGATGGGCTTTGAATTCAGACAGACAAGAGTTTGAATCCCAACTCTATCATTTAGTAGCTGTATGACCATAGCTGATGTATTTAATCTCATTGAATGTTAGTTTCCCCATTTCTGTAGTGGGAAATAACAATAGTTACAGGGCCGTCACTCAGTAGGTACCCAAAAATATTGGAATCAGCATCATTATATTGTTGTTTCTATTATAATAACATTATTATTGTTATATAACTATTCTGCTATGTTTTAAATATTCAGAGAGAAAAAGTATACTTTTAGAGGCAAATTAGCTTGAACAGGTTAAGATAAAGAGCTTAGAGAACACTTGAATGATAATTAAATATTTATAAAGGTAAAGGGAACAATAAATTAATTGGTTGCTAAGGTAATATTTTCCCAATTAAAAGTCAGTCCCATGGGGTTAAAAAAAGACTGTGTCAGAGTTTTATTTATTGTTCCATCAACCATCCATTTAAAAACAGCACATCTGTGTAATGTAAACTGTATGCTAGGCGTTGTGGAAGATGACAGATCACGGGATAGTAGCATGCAAAAAAAAGTTCATCTGAAATAAGAAAGGTGCTTTTTCCAAATAATAAATATACAGAAAGATGCTCATGCTCGCCAAAAAAGAATACAAGTTAATAAAACTATCCAAAAGATTGAGAAAAATTAGAAAGACTAATAACATTTAGAATTGGCAAAGATAAAGAGAATTCTCATACACTGTTTGGGTATAAATTATTGCAATTATTTGGGGAGCCAATTTGACAAAACCTACCTAAATTTAAAATGTGCAAGCCTTAAGTTCTGATTTTTAGTATTTATCCTACAAAAATAATATCACGAGGACATAAAGATATACATACAAAGAGGTTTTGTTGTAGCATTGTTTATAATAGCAAAAAAGATAGGGGGGAGCAACAGAATAGCTTATGCCTATATTAGGTATATGTTGCCATGTAACAAATTACCCCCCAAAATGTTAGCTGAAGACAACAAATATCTATTATCTCACATTTCTTTATGGGTCATGAAACTGGTTTTTGGCTTAGTTGGGTGGTTTTGGCTCAGGGTTTCTCATGAAATTACAGTCAAGATGTTGACCAGGACTTTGAAAGCTTGACTG
Source organism: Cervus canadensis (assembly GCF_019320065.1). NCBI lineage: Eukaryota > Metazoa > Chordata > Mammalia > Artiodactyla > Cervidae > Cervus > Cervus canadensis. Next base: position 14,890,946 of record NC_057414.1, on the reverse strand, counting down.
GACTCCTCTGCTTCCAAGATGACTCACTGATGTCTATTGGCAGAGAATCTCAGTCAGTCTCTACACGGACTACATGACCTTTCCCGGGAGCTGCTTGAGCAGCCTTGTGACATGGCAGCTGGGTTCGCTCAGGGAAGATGGTCTAAAAGAGAGCAAGAAGGAAGCTGTGGTGCCTTTTATGAATTAGTGTTGGAGATCATACATCATCGCTCCTATATCATTCTATTCATTAGCACCAAGTCAGCAAATCCAGTCTAAGCTCAAGGGAAAGTGAATTAGGCTTGTTTGTGAATTTTTGGAGGGAAGGGTGTTGGGTGATTTTTAGACCTATTTAACTTGTTTTCTGACAACAGATTAAAAATACTTTCACATCAAAAATATGCTCATTCTCTTCCAACACTCACCCACCAACTCCGTTTCAGCCATTTATAGCATCAGCTTAAAGTCCAGAAACATATCAACTTAATCAGATCCAGGTGAGGCTTCAGCTTCTCAGGTGTCATTCCTTAAGTATGAACTTTTTGGCCAAACACACACACACACACACACACACACACACACACACACACACACACACACACACACACACACACACACACACACACACACACACACACACACACACACGTGTATATGGGACAGGCACAGGATAACCACTCTAGACATTCTTGTTCAAAAAGAGGAAAAATGGAATGCCCAAAGTAGTCACTGTTCTATAGCAATTCTGAATCCACTCAGCTACATGTTAGGTTTCTTGATTCAAACATATTCCTGCTCGTGCCTGGGAATGATTTTCCATCGCTCTTGGCTTCAACCCACCTCTGGGTTCTTGGTCTCCTTTTCTGATTCATTCTTGTTTTTTCTTTTCTGATTCATTCTTTCTTTCTCTTAAAAGTGAACTTAATTTAGAGCAGTGTAGTTTTCCCAGTAAAATTTAGGAGTTCCAAATGCCTGTTTTCACTTTGTACTATCTATTTCCTTCAGTTGCTATTATTTCTGTAATTATAATTACTTTCAGAAACTTTGTGGGCCTTCTATGAATCTTATCAGGGTTCACTTCATTAGGGAAATGCCATACCCACAGATCTCTTCAAGGTAAATTCTTCTCTACCTTTAGCTTCTGCTGAACGATGGGACAGTATCCTAAGTTTCTTTAAAGTTCTGTTGCTTGAGCAGTTCTCTGAGGCCCCATCTTAGCTCTTTCTGAGGGCATACGGTATTTTACAGCTCTACTTAGCCTTATCTCTAGACCTGGCTTTCTTGCCAGTGGCCTGGAATTGATCTTTGCTGCAAATCTGTTTCTTAATTTTAGTTTTATGTGCCATCTGGAAAAATTGGGAATTTTTAAAACCACCCAATTCTGGCTTCTTCATATTTAACTATCCTTCCTTTGGTTTATCTCTTTCCTCTCATTTTTTCCTCCCTGTTTTTCTTAATTTATTGAAGTACTACTGACTTACATTAGTTTTAGGTGTACAACATAGCAGTAATACTGATTCAATATTTTTATAGATTATAAAACCATACAAATTTGTTATAAAATATTGACTATATTCGCTCTTCTCTTTACAACATCCTATGACTTATTTATTTTATAGTTGGCAGTTTGTTCCTCTTAATCCCATTGACCTTTTTTGCCCTGCTCCCACCCATGTTCCCTTGGCAATCACATTTCTTCTCTGTGTCTGTGAGCCTGCTCTGTTTTGTTATATTTCTTTGCTTCTTTTACTAGGTCCCACATGTTAGTGAAAACACTCAGCACACACTGGTTCCCTTTTCTCCATGTCCGCGCCAAAACGAGCTGTTATCTTTCACAGTAGCCGTCCTGGTAGGTTTTAGGTGAGCGATCCTTGTGGTTTTCATTTGCATTTGTTTGATTATTAGGGATATTGATATTTAATATTTATTCATGTGTTGGCCTTCTGTATGTCTGCTTCGGAAAAATGTCTATTCAGGTCTTCCCATTTCAAAATCAGGTTACTTGTTTTCTTGATACTGAGTTGTATGAGTTCTTTATATATTTTGGGTATTAACTTCTTATTGGACATGTTATTTGCAAATATCTTTTCCCATTCATTAGGTTGCCTTTTTGTTTTGTTGATGGTTTCTTTTATTTATTTATTTTTTTCTGTGCAAAGCTTTTTGGTTTGACTAGATCCTATTTGTTTTTGTTTTTTTTAATCGGAAGATAATTGCTTTATAATATTGTGCTGGTTCCTGCCATACATCAACATGAGTCAGCCACAGGTACACATATGTCCCCTGCCTCCTGAGCCTCCCTCTTACGTCCCGCCCCATCCCACCTCTCACATGTTATTACCACCAGCAAGAGGAAACCAGGTGGCACCGTCAGCAGCTGGACCACCTGGCCCATCGGGTACATTCTCTACTTGCCACATCGCCACAGGGGCAGCACCACTAAGCTCACTGCCACCGTGTATTCAGGCTCTGCTTTTGTCCAGTGTCCCTAAAGTTTTCCCTCACTCTTCTTTAAGATCTCACCGCAGCCTCCCTATCACAATCAAGCTTCTATTAACACTTTCTGACACTCTTCCTCAAAGCCCCTATAGCCTTTACCCGCTACCCAGTGTCAAAATCATTTCCACATTTGTAGGTACTTATTATGGTAGCACCCTACTTCCAGGTATCAGAATCAGGATCAGTTGTTTACTGCTGTGTAACAAATTACTCCTTAACATAAGCAGCTTATCACAAGCATTTATTACATCACAGTTGCTGCAGGTCAAGAATCAGGCAGCAACTTACTGGGTGGCTTTGGCTCACGGTCTCTCGTGAGACTGGGTTTCCCAGGTGGCTCAGTGGTAGAGAATCATCCTGCCAATGCAGGAGACACAGGAGATGCGAGTTCGATCCCTGGGCCAAGAAGATCCCCCGAAGGAGGAAATGGTAACTCCAATATTCTTGCCTGGATAATCCCATGGACAGAGGAGCCTGGCGGGCTATAGTCCATAGGGTCACAAAGAGTCAGACACGACTGAAGATACCTAGGACACACACACACAGCAATGATATGTATGACATGATTATTTGCGGAGAAGTAAAACTAATCTTGCATATGTATGTATAAACATAAAGATTTCTAGAATCCTACAGATCAAAATGTTGATAATGTATACAGAGGGTATAGTAGGTGGTTTGAAATGAGCCTAGTAGACTGAAGAGGAGTGAGTTTTACATATTACACTGAAAAAGAGGTATAATTACAAGTGATCAGCCAAAGAGGAAAATGAGAAAAATAAACTATTTCCACTTGGGAGATACCTAATGAAATGCTATATTCTACTCAATTATCCTTCAGTGAAGTCCAATCTTTAATAAACTGACTCTTTCTCTCACAATTTTAAGGCCTCTCTCTTAAATATGAGCAAAATAAAAATGACAAGAGATTGGGGAAAAAACTTTTAACATCAGAGAGACTAAAACAAATAGAAAAGGGTAGCACAGATGAAACAAACAAAAAACAAAAACACTACAATTATCTTCAGGGATGAATACATCCTTGCATTACATCCATGATATATGCACATAAACATTATAAAAAGAACATTTAGAAAACAAGATAGACCTCTTAGAAATTTTAAAATATGATACAAGAAATTACAATTTCAAAGAAGACATACAGATGGCTAATGAACACATGAAAAGATGCTCAACATCGCTCATTATCAGAAATGCAAATCAAAACCACAATGAGGTACCATTACACGCCAGTCAGGATGGCTGCTATCCAAAAGTCTACAAGCAATAAATGCTGGAGAGGGTGTGGAGAAAAGGGAACCCTCTTACACTGTTGGTGGCAATGCAAACTAGTACAGCCACTATGGAGAACAGTGTGGAGATTCCTTAAAAAACTGGAGATAAAAAAAACAAAACAAAACTGGAGATAGAACTGCCATATGACCCAGCAATCCCACTTCTGGGCATACACACCAAGGACACCAGATTTGAAAGAGATACGTGCACCCCAATGTTCATCACAGCACTGTTTATAATAGCCAGGACATGGAAGCAACCTAGATGTCCATTGGCAGATGAATGGATAAGAAAGTTGTGGTACATGTATACAATGGAATATTGCTCAGCTATTAAAAAGAACACATTTGAGTCAGTTCTAATGAGGTAGATGAAACTGGAGCCTATTATACTGAGTGAAGTAAGTCAGAAAGAAAAACACCAGTACAGTATATTAACACACACATATGGAATTTAGAAAGATGGTAACGATGACCCTATATGCAAGATGACAAAAGAGACACAGATACAAAGAACAGACCTTTGGACTCTGGGAGAAGGCGAGGATGGGGTGATTTGAGAGAACAGCACTGAAGCATGTATATTGCCGTATGTGAAATAGATCGCCAGGCCAGGCTCGATGCATGAGACCGGGCACTCACCGCCAGTGCACTGGGACAACCCAGAGAGATGGATGGGGAGAGAGGTGGGAGGGGTTTTGGGATGGGGGTGCCACATGTACACCTGTGGCTGATTCATGTCACTGTGTGCCAAAAACCACCACAGTATTGTAAAATAACTAGCCTCCAATTAAAATTTAAAAATTAATTAATTAAAAAAAAGGAAATTACCATTTTGGAAAAAAGTTTAGAGTGCCTTCATGGTAGGTATATAGAAAGGTGGGGCTTCCTAGGTAGCTCAGTGGTAAAGAACTGCCCGCCAATGCAGGAGACACAAGAGACAGAGGTTTGATCCCTGGGTCAGGAAGATCCCCTGGGGGAGGGCATGGAAACCCACTCCAGTATTCTTTCCAGGAGAATCCCAGGGACAGAGGAGCCCGCAGGGCTACAGGGCATAGGATAACAAACTGTCAGATATGACTGAAGTGACTTAGCATGCATGCATACATATAGAAAGATACCAAATGAAAAAGCTTAACTATTAATTCCAGGGAAAACATAACAATATATAAGGAAAAATATAACAACATATTTGGCTAAGATAAAAATAATGTCCACTTAGACAAATCAGTATTTGCAAGCCCAAATACTGATCTATTTTAAAATATGATACAGCTAAAGTTATGGGTAGATGAAGGAGGAGTTTGAGTGGTGTCCATGGGAATTATGATGTATCTTCAACAGGTGGGGAACGGCTAGAAATTATCTAAAAAACAAAATGAATAAATAGTAGAATAAACTTGTGCATTAGAAAGCTGTTATAGGGGCTGCCTTGGTAGTTCAGTGGTTAAGAAACTGCCGGTCAGTGCCCAGGACACAGGTTCAATCCCTACTGCAGTAAGATTCCACACGTTAAGGGGAAATGAAACTCATGTGCCTAGAGTCTGTGCTCTGCAAAGGGAGAAGCCACTGCAGTGAGAAGCCCTCACTGACCATGTGTAGAGAAAGCCCGTGTGCAGCAACAGAGATCCATCAAAGTCAAAAAATAAATCTTAAAAAAAATTCTTTCCCGACTTAGTCTTCCAAAAAAGCAAGCAAGCGAGCTGTGGCTGACACTCGCCATTTCTGTTCATGCTGTGCAGGTCCTTTGAACAGCATATCCTTGTATTTGGGGAATTTACCTCCATATGAACTCTGCATCCCCAAAATAAACCCTCAAAGTTTCCCCCAGTGTCCTTTGCAGATAGCACAGACACGTGACCCGGGCTCCACCAGCCGACTCACTCACATGAGATTTTGACTTAGAAGTGAGTGACTTGAGGAAGCTGGTCCCACCCAGAAAGGGTTGGCTGGTGAGGGCTGCGGCGGAGTCAGGCAGCTTGGGAGGGTGGCCCCAAGACTGAGTTCCTGGGTGGAATTGGCATCTGTGGAGCGTGTGGTGGGGAAAAGTGTTTCTTTCTTCAGGGCAGGCTGCTGTGTGGTTTAAGCATTGTTCCTGAAAGCTTAGCATCCCCATGAGCTAAGTAACATCTGGAGTCAGTCTGTGGCTTGCAATTACATAACCACACTCAGAACTACAGAATACTTTTTTTTTTTTTCAAGAACTACAGAGGCTAAAGAATAGCTAAAGAACCTCATATGGTTTCCTCTGAGAGTGAAAATCAAGCATGGCCAGTGGTTGATCAGGAAACTACTGCTTTTCATTAAAAGATTTTGTCTTTCTCTTGGGCTTTTTAACCATGACTATTTGACTTTCTAGCTACATAGCTATGTAAGCTTGATAAAAATTAAAACTGAAACAAAAGAGAGCAGAGAGACAATAAAGAACTATCTTTTGGAGAGTATAAAGGCACTGCCCTGCAGACTGTTTCCTCTCCTTTTTCTGTCTTCAGGAGACATCACTGACTAATAAGAGCTCTCATTCCCTCTAGAGCCCAGAAACAGACTCATAGTCCTTCCCAGTATCTATTTCCATGTATATTGGAGTTAGGTCTTCAGTTGAAAACTCTTTTCCATTCTTGGCCTAAGAGGAAATGCTCAATCTGGTATAGGCCTAAACTTGCATTCTGAACTTGAGTGAAAATAAAACCCAGATTACGTTTTATGGTATACAGATTTAGAACTTATATCCTGGTATACCTAATTTTGACAAATACCTTAATTAAAGAAGACAAGTCAGCACTATAGAACTCTATTATTCCAGTGAAATTGCTACAGTTGATAGAAGTCATTTAGATTTCTGAACATTAACATGAAGATATACTTTGAAGTTTTATAGCAGTATGATTAATAGAATTTTATTACCTGAGAGTTTTCAAAAGAGCTTAATCGCTTCACTAGCTGCATTGGCGAAGCATTTTACAAGAAAACCATGTCGTTTTGAGTCAACATGTAGTTAATTCACATTTGGAGATGAGGCTACCATGACAACATGACAATTTAATGAGCTTTGAGCACCTTCAGAAAAGAAATTATTAAAAGGAAGAGAACAGAAATGCTTTGTGATAGAAAAAGAGAATACTGGAATTAGCTGGACAGTTTGTCACCTTCATTTGCAAGGACTTATTGTCCCTCTTTTATCATGGTTTTCTTTCTTCCTTTCTTTCATTCTTATGACTACAGAGGTAGTATTTTTTGCTCTATAATGAAAATGAGTTTCAGTACAAGAGTCAAGAAACATACTTAAATCCATCAAGCACAGCATCTGTTAAAATCTCCTGGCATTAAAGAAAATGTTTAACTGGATTTATTTCCAACCTTTTCAGGCAATGCAGAACAATTTAGAACTAATTAGAGATCTAATAATCCTCCTTGCTGTTTCTACAGTTTGTACTACTGCTTTATATAGAGAGAAGTGTATGAAAAAAAAATCACTTCCGAAACAGCTTTAGGAGGAGGAGCCAAGATGGCGGAGGAGTAGGACGGGGAGACCACTTTCTCTCCTACAAATTCATCAAAAGAATAACTGAACACAGAGCAAACTTCGTGAAACAACTTCTGATTGCTAGCTGAGGTCATCAGGCGTCCAGAAAAGCAGCCCATTGTCTTCGAAAGGAGGTAGGACAAAATATAAAAGATAAAAAGTGAGACAAAAGAGCTAAGGACGGAGATCCGTCCCGGGAACTCTTAGGCGGCATTGCTTGGGGTAGGGTCCGGGCCTGAGTGCCCTGAGGACAATCAGAGGGAGCTTCTGTGAGTTGCCAACTTGAACTGTGGGAGACTAAAAGAGAGAGAGTAAATTAACCGGCCCGAACACACTGCCGGCCGCTCGCAGAACAAAGAGACCGAGAGGGTCCAGAGAGGAGCTCGCAGGCTGCGGACCGGCCCAGCCCCGCCGGAGGCAGGAGGCAGGGGGGAGGGGAAGGTCGCGGAGAGACACAGGGCGCAGGCACCCCCGGCGCGGGCGGGGACTGGGGCTGGGTCCGCGGAAGGGAGTGGGCGCGCCACACCTGGGGAGAGTGCGCCCACCAAGCCCCTGGCTGCCTGGACCGCTCTGACGGGGAAGGCACAGAGAGCAGGCGCAGCTTTGCCTTCCGTGCTTTTGTGGAACACCCGAGGGCTGGAACCTCGCGCAGTGCGGGCCGTGCTCCATATAGAACAGCCGGAGCCTGAGCAGCGCAGACGGAGGAAGCGGCGTCGGCCCCTCCCGGCAGCGCCAGCCCGTCCCCACAGCGACAGCCCCTCCCCGCAGCGCCAACCCGTCCCTGCAGCGCCAGCCCCTCCCTGCAGCGCCAGCCAAACCCGCGGCGCAAGCCCGTCCCCATAGCGCCAGCCACTCCCGGCAGCCCCAGCCCCTCCCGGCAGCCCCAGCCCCTCACCGCAGCGCAACGGAACTAGCTACCTGAATAAGAGTCCACCTCCGCCCGCCGGTGTCAGGGCGGAAATGAGGCTCTGAAGAGACCGGCAAACAGAAGCCAAATAAACAAAGGGAACCGCTTCAGAAAGGACCGGTGCAACAGATTAAAATCCCTCTAGGAAACATTGACTACACCGGAAGGGGCCTGTAGATATCGAGAAGCGTAAGCTGGAACGAGGAGCTATCTGAAACTGAGCCGAACCCACACTGACCGCAACAGCTCCAGAGAAACTTCTAGATATAATTTTACTTTTTTCTCTTTTTTTTTTCTTTTTTTTCTTTTTTTTATTTTTTCTCTTTTATTTTCCTTTAAAATCCCCTATTACTCCCCCATTACTCCTTAACTTTCATTTCCATAGACTTTTATGATTTTTTAATTAGGGGAAAAAAATTTTTTCTTTCTTTCTTTCTTTTTTCTTTTTTTTTCTTTTTCTTTCTTTTTTTTCTTTTTTCTTCTTTTCTTTCTTTCCTTTTCTCTTCTATTTTCTATTTTTCTTTTTCTCTTATTTCTTTTAAAGTCCTCTAGTACTCCTCTACTACTCCTTAATTTTCATTTTCAATACACTATAACCTTACAAAAAAAAAAAAGAAGAGAAGCCTTATTTTTAAACCGAAGATTATTCTCTCCCAATCTTGACTCTCTGTTTTCTACCTCAGAACACCTCTATTTCCTCCTTTCCCCTTCTCCTCCCAATCCAATTCTGTGAATCTTTGTAGGTGACTGGGCTACGGAGAACACTCTGGGAACAGACAGCTGCGTAGATCTGTCTCTCTCCTCTTGAGTCCCCCTTTTTCTCCTCCTGCTCATCTCTATCTCCCTCCTCCCTCTCCTCTTCTTCATGTAACTCTGTGAACCTCTCTGGGTGTCCCTAACGGGGGAGAATCTTTTAGCCATTAACCTAGAAGTTTTCTTATCAGGGCTGTATAGTTGGAGAAGTCTTGAGACTACAGGAAGAATAAAACTGAAATCCAGAGGCAGGAGACTTAAGCCCAAAACCTGAGAACACCAGAAAACTCCTGACTACATGGAACTTTAAGTAATAAGTGACTGTCCAAAAGCCTTCATACCTACAGTGCAACCAACCACCACCCGAGAGCCAATAAGTTTTAGAGCAAGACATACCACGCAAATTCTCCAGCAACGCAGGAACATAGCCCTGAACATCAACATACAGGCTGCCCAAGGTCACACCTAACACATAGACCCATCTCAAAACTCATTACTGGGCACTCCATTGCTCTCCAAAGAGAAGAAATTAAGTTCCACGCACCAGAACACTGACGCACGCTTCCCTAACCAGGACATCTTGACAAGCCAATCGTCTAACCCCACCCACTGGGTTAATCCTCCACAACAAAAAGGAACCACAGACCTCCAGAATACAGAAAGCCCACTCCAGATACAGCAATCTAAACAAGATGAAAAGGCAAAGAAATACCCAACAGGTAAAGGAACATGAAAAATGCCACCAAGTCAAACAAAAGAGGAGGAGATAGGGAATCTACCTGAAAAAGAATTTAGAATAATGATAATAAAAATGATCCAAAATCTTGAAAACAAAATGGAGTTACAGATAAATAGCCTGGAAACAAAGATTGAAAAGATTCAAGAACTGTTTAATAAAGACCTAGAAGAAATAAAAAGAGTCAATTAAAAATGAATAATGCAATGAATGAGATCAAAAACACTCTGGAGGGAACCAAGAGTAGAAAACGGAGGCAGAAGATAGGATAAGTGAGATAGAAGATAAAATGGTGGAAATAAATGAAGCAGAGAGGAAAAAAGAAAAAAGGATCAAAAGAAATGAGGACAACCTCAGGGACCTCTGGGACAATGTGAAACGCCCCAACATTCGAATCATAGGCGTTCCAGAAGAAGAAGACAAAAAGAAAGGCCATGAGAAAATACTCGAGGAGATAATAGCTGAAAACTTCCCTAAAATGGGGAAGGAAATAGCCACCCAAGTCCAAGAAACCCAGAGAGTCCCAAACAGGATAAACCCAAGGCGAAACACCCCAAGACACATATTAATCAAATTAACAAAGATCAAACACAAAGAACAAATATTAAAAGCAGCAAGGGAAAAACAACAAATAACACACAAAGGGATTCCCATAAGGATAACAGCTGATCTATCAATAGAAACCCTCCAGGCCAGATGGGAATGGCAGGACGTACTGAAAGTAATGAAAGAGAATAACCTACAACCTAGATTACTGTATCCTAGCAAGGATCTTCATTCAGTATTGAAGGAGAATTCAAAAGCTTTACGATAAGCAAAAGCGGAGGAGAATTCAAGCCACCACCAAACCAGCTCTTCAAAAAATGCTAAAGGATCTTCTCTAGATAGGAAATGCAGAAAGGTTGTATAAACGTGAACCCAAAACAACAAAGTAAATGGCAACAGGACCACACCTATCAATAATTACCTTAAATGTAAATGGGTTGAATGCCCCAACCAAAAGACAAAGATTGGCTGAATGGATACAAAAACAAGACCCCTATATATGCTGTCTACAAGAGACCCACCTCAAAGCAAGAGACACATACAGACTAAAAGTGAAGGGCTGGAAAAAAATATTTCATGCAAACGGAGACCAAAAGAAAGCAGGAGTCTCAATACTCATATCAGATAAAATAGACTTTCAAATAAAGGATGTGAAAAGAGACAAAGAAGGACACTACTTAATGATCAAAGGATTAATGCAAGAAGAAGATATAACAATTATAAATATATATGCACCCAACATAGGAGCACCACAATATGTGTGGCAAATGCTAACGAGTATGAAAGAGGAAATTAATACTAACACAATAATAGTGGGAGACTTTAATACCCCACTCACAACTATGGATAGATCAACTAAACAGAAAATTAACAAGGAAACACAAACCTTGAATGACACAATGGACCAGCTAGACCTAATTGATATCTATAGGACATTTCACCCCAAAATAATCAACTTCACCTTTTTCTCAAGTGCACACGGAACCTTCTCCAGAATAGATCACATCCTGGGCCATAAATCTGGTCTTGGAAAATTCAAAAAAATTGAAATCATTCCAGTCATCTTTTCTGACCACAGTGCAGTAAGATTAGATCTCAATTACAGGAAAAAAATTGTTAAAACTTCAAACATATGGAGGCTAAATAACACGCTTCTGAATAACCAACAAATCATAGAAGAAATCAAAAAAGAAATCAAAATATGTATAGAAATGAATGAAAATGAAAACACAACAACCCAAAACCTATGGGACACTGTAAAAGCAGTGCTAAGGGGAAGGTTCATAGCATTACAGGCTTACATAAAAAAAAAAAAAAAAAGCCAAATAAATAACCTAACTCTACACCTAAAGGCAATTAGAGAAGGAAGAAATGAAGAACCCCAAGAGTTAGCAGAGGAAAAAGAATCTTAAAAATCAGCGGCAGAAATAAATGCAAAAAGAAAAACTAAAGAGCGCATTAGCAAAAATCAACCAAAGCTAAAAGTGGTTTTTTTGAAAAAATAAACAAAATTGACCAAACCTATTAGCAAGACTCATTAAGAAGCAAATAGAGAAGAACCAAATACAAAAATTAGAAATGAAATGGAGAGATCACAGCAGGACAACATGAAATACGAAAGATCTAAGAGACTACTACGCAGCTCTATGCCAATAAAATGGACAACTTGATGAAATGGACAAATTCTTAGAAAAGTATAACTTTCCAAAACTGAACCAGAAAGAAATAGAAGATCTTAACAGACCCATCACAAGCAAGGAAATCGAAAAAAAAAAAAAAAATCTTCCAGCAAACAAAAGCCCAGGACCAGATGGCTTCACAGCTGAATTCTACCAAAAATTTAGAGAAGAGCTAACACCTATCTTACTCAAACTCTTCCAGAAAATTTCAGAAGAAGGTAAACTTCCAAACTCATTCTATGAGGCCACCATCACCCTAATTCCAAAACCAGACAAAGATGCCACAAAAAAAAGAAAACTACAGGCCAATATCACTGATGAACATAGATGCAAAAATCCTTAACAAAATTCTAGCAAACAGAATCCAACAACATATTAAAAATCATACACCACGACCAAGTGGGCTTTATCCCAGGAATGCAAGGATTCTTCAATTAAAAACGCAAACAATCAATGTAATACACACATTAACAAATTGAAAGATAAAAACCATATGATTATCTCAATAGATGCAGAGAAAGCCTTTGACAAAATTCAACACTCATTTATGATTAAAACTCTCCAAAAAAGCAGGAATAGAAGGAACATACCTCAACATAATAAAAGCTATATATGACAAACCCACAGCAAGCATCACCCTCAATGGTGAAAAATTGAAAGCATTTCCCCTGAAATCAGGAACAGACAAGGGTGCCCACTCTCACCACTACTATTCAACATAGTGTTGGAAGTTTTGGCCACAGCAATCAGAGCAGAAAAAGAAGTAAAAGGAATCCAGATAGGAAAAGAAGTGAAACTCTCACTGTTTGCAGACGACATGATCCTCTACATAGAAAACCCTAAAGACTCTTCCAGAAAATTACTAGAGCTAATCAATGAATATAGTAAAGTTGCAGGATATAAAATTAACACACAAAAATCCCTTGCATTCCTATATACTAAAAATGAAAAAACAGAAAGAGAAATTAAGGAAACAATACCATTCACCATTGCAACAAAAAGAATAAAATACTTAGGAGTATATCTACCTAAAGAAACAAAAGACCTATACATAGAAAACTATAAAACATGATGAAAGAAATCAAAGAGGACACAAACAGATGGAGAAA